>NC_141555.1:66348642-66521142 GCF_021556685.1 Rattus norvegicus
TTGTCTCTCATTGACTACTTCTATTTTAGTTTTGTTGTATTACCAGAACACATCCCGAGGGGCTGGATATTCAGTTCAGTGCACAGAGTGCTCACTTGGCTCTCACACAGCTCTAGGCTCCATCTACAGTACCTCATAAGCCTGGTGTGATGGTATATGCCCATAGTCCCATTACCAGGAGTAGAACCAGGAGTTCAAATGCATCCTTGGGTGCATAGTGTGTTTGAGGCCAGCCTGGGCTACATGAAACCTGTATAAAAAATATGTCCCACAAGACATCTTTTCTTTGGCATTTGCCACATTTTGTTTTGTGGTTTCTGAGTGTCTGAAATGTCCAGGAGTACTTGAAGGAAAAGAACATCCTGGTGCTACTAGGGACTGTCAGTCAGAGACATTGGCTGGTGAAGCCATCTCATCCTAGCTGGTTTTCTGCCTGCTTCTGTTGCTGATGTGCTGATTCGTGTCCACAGCTTTACTCATAATCTCCCTGCCTCTTTTTTAGCTGTACCCATTCTTGCTTCCTGCTGGGGCTGTGATGGAGTAGTGACACAAAGAATTGGGGTCTCCTTCCAGCTCACTGATTTTCTTTCTCTATAGAAATAATTTCTCTGTTGCCTACATTATCAGAAATAAATAACAATGTTTTCTGTTTTATTTTGACATGGGTTTCATTATGTAGGTAGGGCTGGCCTGAAACTCACTGTATAAACCAGGTAGGCATTGAACTCACAGAGATCAGCTTGCTTCTGAGTGTTGGGATTAAAGGGGCATACCTGGCTCCTTCTTTTTTTAAGTTTTTTTTTTTACATTTATCTCTATGGAGTGTGTGTGTGTGTGTGTGTGTGTGTGTGTGTGTGTGTGTATGTGTGTGTGTGTGTGTGTGTGTGTGTGTGTGTGTGTGTTTTGACCAAAGAGTCCATCAGATCCTCTGAATCCTGGTCCTCTGCAAGAGAAAGCAGTGTTCCTAAGCAGTGACTGATCTCCCCAGCCCTTCTGCCTGCTCTAAACTCCACTTCATTGTTCATCTTGCCCAGACATGTCTTTAATTCCTACTCTTAGTGTTTGTTTTAATTCAGTGAGTTCCTATTCGATTTTCTCTTGTTTGTTCTATTACATCACCAAGATTATGTGTATATTTTTGTTTTGGAAGTTTCTCATTGACGACGCTTGAATCGTGGCTTTAAAATCCTTGCTGACAATTGTGATATTGGTTTTCTCTTAGTTCCACCACCAGGGAAATTGTTTTTCTCCTCTGCTTTTCATTTAGGGGCATGGTCATGGTGTGACGTGATTTCCATTTTGACATCATTTCTGTAACATGTCTGCAGTACCACTGTGGGTACAGTTGCTGTTTATCCTTCATAACCTTTTGGAGGTGTTTTGGTTTTTCTGGATTTGCCTGATTGAATAAAACAGATCATACCTCCAGTCCATACCGACAGGCATATTTTAGAGGGGGCAGGAAGAGTGGTACTCAACCTTCCTAACATAACCTTTTAATACAGCTCCACCAACTGTAAAATTATTTCATTGCTACTTCATAAGTATAATTTTGCTATAGTTATGAATTGTAATGTAAATGTCTGATATACAGGATATATGATATGTTACTCCTGTGCAAGGGCCATTTGAGCTCCCAAAGGGGTCTCAATCCAAGGGTTAATAACCATTGATCTGGACTTAGTGGGATGCCCTTGCCGTCGTACGTAGGTTGCCCACTGTTGCCGGGGAGAAGTCTCCATCTCTTGAAGGCAAAGAATCTTCCATGATCAGGCGTTTTCCTGGGTCCCTCTGTAATAGTGGACACACTCTTGATGGTTACTGATGTATCAACTGACTCCAGGCAGTTTTCTTTTTCATCCTCGAAGATGAGTATTCTAAAAATGGCTCTGCTAGCCAAAAGCATTGGTTGAAGCTATCCCTAGCAATCTTTCACCTTACCTAATGGCTCCTTGTCTCCACAAGGCCAACATTAGATGTCTTAGTGCCTACCAAGCTGCACCTTTCCAATCTACACTCTTCCTCTCTGCTGCTTCTTTCAGGAATAGCACACACCCTAACCCTGAACCCATCTTGTCTTCAGTCAGCACTTACAACCTAGTACTCTCTGCCAGCTTCACTTTACCATATGACCCGGTTGTTCACAATTCTGAGGCATGTACATGTTTCTATGGACAAACAGAATGGCACCGATTGGCTAGTCTATAATTTCGTAGATTCTGTATGATTCTGATTCAGAAGCCTGTAATTCCAAGATGAAGATATCATCAGCAGAGGAAGGAGTTTATGTGGGATGTTGTCACCACAGAAGGGATCCAATGGTCTAGGAAGACAAGAGAGGGAGGCAAACTCCCTTTCATAATTTAATCTTTTTCCACAATAGCATCATTAATGGATCTTTATTTGTAGATCGCATCCCTCCTGACCTAATCAATTCTTCACAACTTCATTCCCACTGGGGTTTAATCTTCAGAAAATTACTGTTGGGCGAACATATTCAAACCAGAGATGAGGGAGAATATTTGTAAATCTATAGTGGGGATGGGCATTATTTTTCCCACGTGGTGTACTCTTAAGATCTCTAACTACCTCCTCCCCCACGGTAGCCTCACTAAATGACATGAATTCTGCGTGATTGATGAGGTACAGACACCAAAGCTCATTGCCATATCCTGTCACCAGTATCAAGCTCGAAACAGCAAGTGCCACCTTTTGGAAGGAAAATATGAATAAACTTTACGGTATCTCTAAACTATAAACCCCCAATTTAATCAAAACATTGTTTTAGACTCAGTTCTTTTATATAGATGTGCTTTAAATGTACAAGTCAGTGGGCTTGCTTATGACTCCTTGTACAGGTTTATACTGTACATTAGCCATCTTCATCCTCAGAACTCACCTCCATTTCCACCTGTGTGCGCGCACGCACAGACTCACACTCACACACACACACACATACACACACCCTGCTCCTCCCCTTCCTCTTCCTAAATGCCCCCTTTCACTTAATGTCCCTTATTAAAATCAAAATTTCACAATCGTCTGTTTGAGTCTGGCTTGTTTCACTTAACATTTTGTATTTTACAGTTCCATCTGTTTTGCTGAGAACAAAACCCTTTCCTCTTACACATAGATGAAAGTCACATTTAAGTATATCACATTTTTTAAGTCATTCATCCAGTGATCAACAGCTAAGGTTATTCCAATGGCTTGTCTATTGCACACAGTGTGGCAATCAGAATGGATGTGCAGGTGTCCTGCTTAGTTTTTTTGTCAGTTTGACTCAACCTGGGAAGAAGGATCCTCAGCTGAAGAATTGCCTCCATCAGATTGGCCTTTGGCCACATCTTTAAGGATTTTTTTTTGATGGTTGATGTGGAAGGGTCTAGCACACTATGGGTAATGTCATCCCCTATGAAGGTGGCCCTGGGTTGTATGAGAAGGAGAGAAAGCTGAGTAGGTCATGGATAGCAATCCAGTACTCAGCATTTCTAAGTTGTCTCTGCTTCCTTTCCTGCCTCTAGAGTCCTGCCTGAGTTCCAGCCCCAACTTTTCTCAGTAACAGACTGATACCTAGAAGCCTAGAATGAGACAAACTCTTTCTTCCTCAAGTTGATGGCTATGATGAGATTATTATTCTTGTTGCCTACTTGTTCTTCACTTTTTTGAAAGTTGTCTCTGTATACTGTTCTTAGAAAGATGATATTACATGTTTTCTCATGGTCTCTCTGTCTCTCTCTGTGTTTCTCACTGTCTCTGTCTCTGTCTTTTTCTGTCTCTGTTTTAGTGTGTTTAGTGTGTACAGGTGTTTGTTTGCGTGTGTGTGTTTTTGTGTGCATGTGTGTGTGTTTGTGTGTGTATTTATATGTGTGTTGTTTGTGTATGTATGAGTGTTTCTGTGTGTGTGTGTGTGTGTGTGTGTGTGTGTGTGTGTGTCTGTGTGTGTGTGTGCTTTCCAGGCTTAAAAAAATCCCCAAGGCTGTAAATCTCGGCAGGTGCCTAGAGAAGGAAGATGAAGGGGAGAAAAGGGGGAAAAATCATGTCATTTGAGTTAACCCCACATTGAGGTGAGCCACATAGAGGACCAACAGTCACATAATGGCAGAGGAGTCATAAGAGCTGAGAGAGTAAAACTCAAAGTGTGAAGGAATATGTGCTTAACACTAAGATAGAAGGGAGAAAAAGAAGACGGTGCACTTAGAAAAGTGGACAGATTTTAAAAAGCTGCCATAAGTTGTTAAGCTCTTAGTACATTTATAAAAAATTATAATGTTAAAGTGGAAGGGAATTATTGGGAAGAGAGAAGGGATGGTCAGAGTGTAGTGGGGACAGGGGAGGGTTCTGAAAAGAATCCTTTTGAAGATCTGAAGAACTATGTGACACAAACAATTAAAGTGTCCTGTAATTTATAGGTAAATTCCATACTTACCTGCATTAAGTATTCTGTCCACACATATTTCAAAAATAAAATTACCTCATCTATTTCATCTTGCATTTGATCTAATAAATTCCTTGTAACCGGAAGTGCTGGTGAATTTTAAAGACATTTAAAACATGACTGGTCGATATCGGGTTTGTCATAAGTTTATTCCGACTTTGGAAGCAGGTCCAGGAGCTAATTTTTCCTCGCTCTTTGCAAAGAATCCATAATTCATGATTGCCATTGACTTCAACACAAGGTTTTTTAATCTTGTCAAATTCCAGCTTTGTTTGAATAAAAATGGCCCTCCTCTAATTGTGGGTTTTGATAACGCTAATTTTGGTGTGCTATCCAGTGGGCTGCCTCGGGAGAGAGGATAGCAATCTTAATGATACGGAGAATGGCTTAAAGATAACCAAAGGAAAGATAGGAGCTGGGAAAATAACCACCAATTATGTTGGTGACTCAGAAACCAAAGACTTTTTCAGAAAAAAAAATGCATGAAAAGAGCTACATGGGCAGATTGTGACTCCAGTCATCAGAATATTTGGGTGGGGACTTTATTTTGGGTCCCCACGAGGCTACATGAGGAGCTAAACCCTAGATGCTGGAAGTTTCTAAGCGTAACTAGGGAAGGAACTGGCCTGAGAGGGCTTATATGACATAGGCAGAGCCTGGATGATGTCACAGAGCACTGGGCGGAGGTTGCGCATCTCTTCCACTTGGGGGCGCTTGACTCCTCGAAGGTGGATTCACTATCTTCCCAGCGGTGTGTGAAAGCCAGTTCAGTTCCTGAACCCCACAATTGTTCAACAGGCTTTTGGTTCTGACCGGTTTCAGAAGACAGAATCTGGACGACTAGGACATTTTCTTTCGGTAAATACGTTTATGATGATAACTGGGACCCTTGAAGCCCAGAAAGCTAAAAGTTTACCCTCGTACAGCAAGTAACGGTATGTTCTAATGTCTTCCTCGTTTGAGAGATAGGCAGATGGTCTAGGCTACTCAGTCTCCGGAGTTTATTATCCTTTGCTAACAATATCTAATTCATAATTCTACTAAAATGCAAAAGCTCCTCTCTGTGCCTGTACTTTTTAGGAGATAATATTTCTTTTTCGTTGTTGTTGGTTTTTTTTTTTGTTCTTGTTTTAGTTTTAGTTTTTATTTTGTTTTGTTTTGTTTTGTTTTGTTTTGTTTTATTTTGTTTTCAGAGCTGAGGACCGAACCCAGGGCCTTGTGCTTGCTAGGCAAGTGCTCTACCACTGAGCTAAATCCCAAGGCCAGTACATATTATTTCTAAATTGCTGTTGTTTCCTAGACTAAAGACACTTGTTGCCGTCGAAGATGCAACAGCTTTGCGTAATAAACCCGGGGCTGGTCAGGATGCACAATACAGAAAGCCAGTGGACTGGTATGCTTTGTCTCTGGGCAGATACTTGTGGATGTTGCCACATAGCTCATAGTTAGAAGGTAGAAGAGGGGTGTGGCCACCCTTCTGGCTCTTTTGTTATCCTTTATCTGTTATGCTTGCTTAAAGTGGGGGACAGGGATACTTAATCCCACACTGATCTAGCCATTCAAGTAGAGGTTCCTCAGCAGAGGCAAAGTGCCACGGGCCGAAGAAATGTCTCTGAATAGGTTATTCTGAGCTGTAGAGAACTATTTGTTCATTTCCCTTTGAACTTTAGATTTTGATTTTTGAGACAGGGTTTTTCTGTGGGTAGCTTTGGCTATCCTGGAACTAATTCTGTACCAGGCAGCCTTGATCTCACAGAGGTCTGCCTCCCTCTGCCTCTTGAGTGCTGGAATTAAAGGTGTGCTCCACCATTGCCCAGCCCTCCTATGAACTTCTGATTATGACAGAATTAGATTCAGATGCTCAAACCTGTTTACCATTGTCTTCCTCTCCTACTCCAAAGTTCTCTTAGACAAGTGCCTTGGTCCAGTACCCTCCCCCACCCTGCCCCCATTGTTCTTGAAGGCACTCATATGACAGAGGCAACAGCATTGTGTCAGGTTTAAGCAGGCAACCTATTGTAACCCAGGCTGTGGGCAAGTATGAAGCCTGAAAACAGAACGATAGCCACAAGACAGTGGACCAGGAGTGCATTGGCCTACCACACTAGGTCTACAGCAATGAGGAAGAGGATGTCTCTGAGGAGGATGAGCACACCATCTTTCCAGAAGCCGAGAAGGAGGAGGCCTTCTCCCCTGGCCCTGGGGAACATTGTGGGCTGCAGAATTTCTCATGGATGGAAGGAAGGTGATGAGCCCGTCACGCAATTGAAGGCCATTGTTCTAGATCAACTGCCAAGAAATCCCTCTCTCTATCTGTTCAAGTATGATGAAATTGACTGTGTCTGTGGACTGGAACTTCACAGTGATGAGAGGATTTTAAAGCTTAAGGTCTTGCCTCACAAAGTAGTGTTTCCTCAAGTGAAAGACGCCCATCTCGCAAGTGCCATGGTTGGCAGAGCTGTGGAGCATAAATTTGAGGGCAAACATGGCTCTCAGGACAACTGGAGGGGGGTGGTCCTAGCCCAGGTACTGATCATGAAGGCCTGGTTTTAAATCAACTACGAGAAAGATCCAGTCCTGTACATCAACCAGCTCCTGGATGATTACACAGAAGGTAACCTCCATATCATTCCAGAGACTCCTCCAGCAGAGATAAAGTCAGAAGTTGACAGCGACATCTTAACAGGTCGATGTGTGCAGCACACCAGAGGCGACAGGTCCAAAAAGATGGGCAAAGTCATTTTCCAAGTTCTAGCCAAGCCTTCCATGTACCCCATCAACTTTGAAGGAGACGTCCACATCTATGTCTATAATGTGGTGGAAAAGATCCGTTAAGGTGAATTCATTCACAAAGTGTGGGGGACATAGATGGGTAATTTATAGAATTGGGGGGAAATGTTTTTTATCTGTGTTTCAGATACCCAAGGGCCTTTGACAACCCCAGTATCTTTTCCAGTGGAAGTTGTTTTTGCTCTAAAAATTAAAATATGTGATGTGACGTGTTGCGTGTGAACACTTTGGTGGAGGAGACGGGCTTTGGTGGATGGAACCTCGAGAGGAAACCAGAAAAGTCAAGGCTGTGAACAGTAAGTCTAATGTCGCATAGGCTAAAACAAACAGTTCTGAGCTGGTCTGGTCTTTATGGAGAGAAAAGAACTGGAGATGAGGCTTAGAGGAGCAGTTATGTCACAGGAAAAAAAAAGATGGATGTTTAGGAAGCAATGGAGAGGGCCCAGAAATAGATAGACTCTCTGAGGTGAAGTATGATGGAGAAACAGACAGTTGGGGAAGAGTGGCAGGTAACAGGGAGGTGGTCTTGGAACTCAAGGGGAGACCCAATAAACTGATCCAAGGAGACTCAGAATCAGAGAAGGTCAGGTTTTGTTTGACTAACGAAACCTAATGAAGCCTGTTTCTCATCTGTAGATGTATTATTTTTAATTATGTGGGTGGTGTCAGGGCATGAACACAGGAGACCACAGAGACAAGAATAGTCAGGTCCCCTGGAGCTGGAATTAAGTTGGTTGGGAGCCATTGGACATGAGCTCAAGGAACTAAATCCAGGTCCTCTTTCAAAGCAGACGAGCTCTTGATCCATTGGTCATCTCTCCGGGTCCCTAAAGTCATCTTTTCAAATAAATCCAACCTTCACATGCAGAGAAGAGACCAGGATGAGGGTAAAAAGATTAAATTGATGGTGATGTGGAAGAAAGACTAAAGAACACATGAGGGAGTAGAGGACACTGAGGGACGAAGGAATTCCAAGATGGAGTTCTCAAAAAGTGAAGCAGGAGACCCAGGAAGAACAGAAAGGGTCTAGAATGAGTTGAACTTGGGCCACATCCATATTGCTCTCTTTGTTTCCTTAAAGAACAGCCAAGCCATCACTACAGAGGTGGATGTTAGGTGGAGGCTTTCCCAGAGGACATTTTGACGAGGATAAATCAAGAGGAGTGAATGCCAAACTAAGTTTATATCTATGGATTCCTGAAAGTATCATAAAGCCCATTATTTTGTATGATCAGTAAAAAGTAATTTAAAAGAGAAGATGAGGATGCCAGGTGTTACGTGGATCCTGTGTTTATCTTCCGTGAGCACTGTTAGCCTCTGTTGCATCCTGTAATATATTTTGAGGTCTCTGCTCAATGCCCCTAGATGACCACAAAGAGCTCCTGCACTGGCTTGTCTTGCCTGGCTCTCCTTTGACTGGATGGCTTCCTACACATCTGTGGGCCCTTTTACCCTATCTAGCCCCAGGAAGTTCCCGGCTTTTACTCACATGTAAGCATATCCTCAGAAAACTCTTTACGCTGTCTCCAATGCAGAGGTGCTGCATTGAGCTCTTTCCTATGCCATTTCCCATGACTTTAAAATGCTTTGCGGTTCCTGACCATGTAGCTCTCTCCTCCTGAGAAGCCCCTGTGCACTCCATGGTGTCTCCCTGAGCCATATCTACACTCCCAGAGTGTCTTTGGAGGCAACCTTATCATGGACTCATTCATTGCTGTTTCTTCTCTCAAGAATAAGTTTCTCACTGCAGGACTTGAAAATACTTTCTATCATGGATTAATTCTGCTATTTGGGGTTTTATATACTGGCTGGAAGTCTGTCGGTTTCATTGCTGCAAAAAGACACCATGACCAAGGCAACTTATAAGGGACAACATTTAATTAGGGCTGGCTTACAGGTTCAGATGTTCAGTTTATTTTCAAGGCAGGAAGCATGGAAGCGTCTAGGCAAACATGGTGTTAGAGAAGAAGCATATCACCCCCACAGTGATATGCTTCCTCCAACAAGGCCACACCTACTCCCACAAACCCACACCTCCTACTTGTGCCACACTTCCCATGGGACAAGCACATTCTAACCACCACCCTAATTTTTTTTTTATTAACTTGAGTCTTTCTTATATATATTTCAAGTGTTATTCCCTTTCCCAGTTTCCGGGCAAACATCCCCCTCCCCCCTCCCCTTTCTTATCGGTGTTCCCCTCCCCACCCTCTCCCACCCTAATTTTATGCCAACTTGACACAAGCTAGAGTCATCAGAGAAGAGGGGGCCTCAGTTGAGAATATTCCTCCATAAGATCCAGCTGTAGGGCATTTTCATAGTGATTTGTGGGGAAGGCCCAGCCCACTCTGAGCTGCACCATTCCTAGGCTGGTGGTACTGGGTTCTATAAGAAAGCAAGCTAGGCAAGACATGAGGAGCGAGACATTATACAGCGCCACTCCATAGCCTCTGCTTCAGATCCTGCCTTCAGAATCCTGTCCTGTTTGTTTTCCTGTCCCAAATTCCTTTTCTGATCAGCAGCAATGTAGAAGTGTAAGCTGAATAAACATTTTCCTCCCTAACTTGGTCTTTGGTCACCCTGTTTCCTTACAACAATAGGAACCCAATTTCTTATAGAAACAGTGTGTCTATTAGAGCCACAGACACTTACCTCATAACCACAAATAGAAACATATAAACACTTTGTATAATTTAAAGGTAAGACTTGCTCATGTACTGACCTGTGATGTTCTAGTTTGCTTCCTTCTCGCCTTACTGAATGCCATGATCAAAATTAACTTGGGGAGGAAAGGGTTATTTGCCTTACAGGTTACAGACCATCACTGAGGGAAACCACAACAGGAGCTTGAAGCAGTAACAAGGAGCACTGCATGTTGGCTTGCTCCCTGTCTTAGTCATTGTTCTATTGCAGTGAAGAGACACCATGGTCAAGGTAACTACTATAAATGAATTATGCATTTGGAGGCTAGCATACAGTTTCAGAAGTCTGGTCCATCATCATGTCAGGGAGCAAACACTGGAATAATAGAGAGCTACTGCTCTGTAAGCAGAGAGAGAGAGAGAGAGAGAGAGAGAGAGAGAGAGAGAGAGAGAGAGAGAGAGAGGGAGAAAAAGAAACTCTGGCAAAGCATGGGGTTCTTGACAACTCAAACACCACCATTGTCGACACACCCACTTCCTCCAATGAGGCCACACCTCTTAATCCTTCTAATCCTTGAAAAATACTGTCACTCCCTGTTAACTAAATATTCAAATATATGACTGTGGGAGCCTTTCTTATTCAAACCACCACACTCCCCATGGCTTGCTCCCTTACTATTTCTTACAGCCTAAAAGGCTATTCTTTATATACATGACTACTGATGAACTTGCCCACAATGGTGGGCCCTCCCACAACAATCATTAATCAAGAAAATGTTCCATAGACGTACCCAAATACTAATCTAATGGGGGCAGTTCTTGAATTGTTCTCTCTTCTCAGTTGCCTCCAGATTGTCAAGTTGGGAGAAAAAAAAAAAAAGAAACAGAGACCCAGTACTGTCATGTTTCTCTTACTCCATGTTACATACTCACCACCAGCCACTCTCTTCTCTCAGTGTATAGACCCACTTCCCTGTATGGCAGAACTGAAGAGTAACTACTGACACCAACATGAATACTCGAGGATATGTGACAAGAAATGAATACATTCTACAGCTCCCAACGCCAAGCATAAGCATTTTAGGGTGTGCTAAACTTACTGGGAGACTGTCAGTCACTGGCCATTTAATGAGTCACAGTAGACCACAGAACCAAAAAGTTACGACCTACATATCATCTCCTCTCAGCAGGAGACAAAGCCCTTTTTCAAAACCCAGGAATCTATCTGTAGGCTTAGATTTTTTCAAATCCTACTTTATTTAGGGTTCTTAAACACTTCAACCACCCTTCTAGTCCACCAACCAGAGGTAGCAGAGAGAGAGTGTTAGTAGGAATAGGGGAGAGTTGTGGACCTATTTAGAAGTAATTCTTTGGGGCAACTCCAAACTTCATTGTGCAGTACAGTCATTTAGCAAATGCAAAACATGAATCAGTAGCAGTGCCTAGATCTGGCAGAGACCACAAGGCTCTAACAAACCAACAAGAAGCACCAGAAGCAACTAGAAGGAGCTCAAATAGCACAGGTTCTTTTGTGCAATTCTCATTATGGAATGAAGACCAGCAAAGACCATCGAAGCTTAACAAGGCGTAGCAATGTAAAAATGTCCTCTCCCTCTCTGTGGGATTACACTTATGTTCTCCGTAAACATACTGTCCTCCTTCAAGCATGTGCTCCAGCGAAATATCACACGCCTTCTCATGTGTCTGCTTCAGCAAAACATCCTCTCCTAACATATCTTCCAGAAAAACATCCTGTGACACAAGTGAGTTTACAAAGAAACAAAAATTTTTCCACTTCATCTACCCTTATCTCTCACTCGGCCGTGACATCACAAAATATATAATGGCAGTCTTGCAAGGGTCCTTGGCCCCAGCTCCATCAGTGGTTGGAGCTTCTGCAATTGCACTCTGTGAAACACAGCCCCTTTCTTGAGCACAACCTTCAGCTACCCCCGTAAACATTGTGCTCTCTCCATCTTTGCTCTCAGCCAATAGCTGTCCAACTTCCAGCCAACTCAGCTGTGACCAGAAAAACCCTCATCAAGAAAGTAAATTAATTTGACTTGATTTTTTTCCCTGACAAAACAGAGTGTTCTCCCTGCATGGTTGCACTGGTGCCTGAGTCATCTGTAATAAAACCCACTACTATTAAGAGCAAAGACACAGGAACTATGACAAATAGCAAATCACACGACAAGGATCACAGTTGGCCAAGCATTTTCTGCAGCTTTATTGAAGTATAATTTATATACTTAAAAAATCCATTTATTTTAAGTGTCTAATTTAATGATTGTAAAGCAAAATTTACAGCTTTCTTCCTTTTTTTTTAATACTCATTTCCCATTAGTTCATACGATATCGAAGTCTATTAAAAACACAGAAGTGAAGTCAGGAGAAGGGCTTCCTGACAGTGAGCCTCACCTCAGGTTCAGCAGGGGACCCTGTCACAAGGGAATAAAGTAGGTAGTGAAGGAGCAGAACATGCTCTACCCACCCCCAGCCTCTGAACTTACATGTCTCTATACACACACACACACACACACACACACACACACACACACACACACACACATATATATATGACTAGAATATACAAAAGGCTTGCATGCATAGGTTATATGGAAATGCAGTGTTGGTTTATCCAAGGAACCTGAGGACTTTTAGATCATTAGGAGTCCTGGGCCCAACTCTCAGAGGACAGGATATATCTCCTTATTACGTAAATGAATCCTTTGTTGAGTATGTGTCAGTGGCTCCACACAGTTCTCCTTCTCTAGGTTCCTGTGTATCACAGAGAATGATCTGGAAATGCTGAAAAAAAAATAAACAAAAGGCTTCTTTGGTGTTTCTAGGCTTGCGTTAAAATCATATTTATCACGTTTTATTAAATGGAAGGGAAATCTTCAGCTCCCAGCAACAATAGACTCAATAATTTTGGCTTCTATTTTATCCCACTATAAATAGCAATTAAATACACATCATTAGCTCCCCATACTTTCAACTAAATCAGAATGAAGAGATATGTTTCCCTACAGATAAGTAACGCCAATGTGGATAATCAAGTAGAAAGGGGGGGGGTATGATGCTTTTGGCTTATGCTAGAGTGATGGCTTGATTGGAAACTTGTTATGCAAATAACCCTAACCTCTGAGAAACGAAATGTAACGATAAATATACTACCAAATAGGATAGACACTCATTACTTGATTTCTTTTAAAAGAAAAAAAAAACATACTTTAGGATTTTGAATAAGTGTGAACCTCAGAGGTTCAAATATTTGAATGTGTTTGGTTTCCAGTTGGTAGATTGTTTAGAAAGGATTGGGCGTTGTGTTTTTGTTAAAAGAGATGTGTCAATGGGAGGTGGGGGCCTTGAGATTTCAAAAGCCCACCCGGCTTCTACATCTCCCTCTCCCCCTCCTCTCCCTCTTCCCCTCCTCTCCCTCTTCCCCTCCTCTCCCTCTCCCTCTCCCTCTCCTCTCCCTCTCCTTCTCCCTCTCCCTCTGTGTGTGTGTGTGTGTGTGTGTGTGTGTGTGTGTGTCTGTGTCTGTGTGTGTGTGTGTGTACGTTCAGAGATTGTCCTCAGGGACAAGTGGCACTTTTCCTACCAGTCTTTGGCAATTTTGCTGTGATAAACTCTGAAAACGAGGATGGTCTTCGGAGCCATCCCTGTTGCTGGACTTTCCCATACGAGTCTTTGGAATTCTCCTTTCTTGGTTTTACAGATTTCCTCTAGTTCGTTTTACCACACCCCACCTCCATGCATTTCTTAGTTTCCTGCCATATAGTGGGAACCTCCAAAGTTGCAAACTCACTTCTTGTGCGGCGTTCTTCCACCTGAGAAACCACATAATCTGGAAGCTTGTGCTAAAACTGGACACTTAAAAGTTACTAGTTATTAGAAATTGTGTTTAAATATAAAAATCATTTCCTCATTTGTGTGGGCTCACCTGACACGTGTAGGCAGTGCTTACTGATTGATCATGGTGCAGTACACTTTCAACCTCATACAGACCCTGACAAGGATTACTTCCGGTGCTGTGTGACTTATTTTTTCTCCTTCCAATGAAGGTGCAGACTTGAGCCATTTTCGATGTCAGTACTTTAATGACCTAGCTCCAGTTTCTCACAGTCTTCCAGCATCTAGGTTGAGTCCTTGACATGGGACATCCGCGGCAGGGCACAGCGTTCGGTTGGGCTGAGCAAGAGGGATCTCTGGTTTTGGATTGTTTTGTCTGCACAAAGTACATGGGATTAAATTCGCAGACCCCATGAGTCTATAGTGGCTTCTGTGAACTCTGTGTTGTTATTATCTTTTCAAATCCACTTAGTTCTTGGCCGAGTCACTGACAGCTGCCTCGCTCTGTGAACTGGCTGCTGTCCTTCTGTTACAGCAATTTGATCAATATGTCGCCTTCATTTTTTAGCTCTCCTATCTCCATTTTCTGAGAAAGGCTACTTCCCTCTGTGCGCATGGCCTCAGTTGTTGGACGCTACCTCTTCGGATGTCTCAGGCCCTTCCTTTGAGGCTCTGCATCCCTGCAGACAAGGAGCTAAAGTCTTTGAAACAAAATTCAGTAACTCCACGGTGGCTTTTTCATGCCATTTGAGAAATCCGAGGACAAGTCTTTCCACTGGCACGTTAAACTCTTAAGTCGAGATATCCAACTTGTGTTTTAATCCTAATATCAACAAACACATGAGTTACCAGTAGATTTATTGAAAGAATTAAGTATGAGTTTGGACACTCGTTTGTCTCTCTCTCACTCTGGAACACAATTTTTCCCCTTTGAAAGCTAAAATTTCTAATTTTATTCAAGTCCATTAAAAATCCACATTATTCCTAATTTTTTGATGGGAATGACTTTAGTTATCTACAGACTGACCTGCTCCACTCCTGTCATTCAATGACTAAAAGGAAGGCTATTTTAATAACACTTCTGCCTAATGAAAACCTAGTTAATTTCTCTTGTCAAATATTATATCTTGAATTCAGGATTTTTTTAATACCAATAAGGCACCAACTGTTCTCTAGATGTCTCCCCTGCCTCATATTTCTTTATTCTTTGGTAAACATGGGGAGAGCCCACTCTATGCTCATTATCAAATGCTTCTGATTTGATTTGTGGACAAAAGCAACCTACCATCTGTCTTTTTCTAGTGGTGTTCCTTTTCAGGGAAAGAGAAATACCAAAGCTTGCCTGAGAATTAGGATTTTTCGAAAGGGTCATCTCATTGTGGATTCCAATTTCCAAAGGTGACATTCATTAAGGGGAACGGATATGAACTCCCCATCACGGTTTGGATGTTTATTTTTATTTCTTGTTATATTTTTTTCCCTTTGTGACTTGAGATGTTAGCTACCCACAGACCAAAAGAGCTATCTAACCAAGTTCCCAACTTCCCCTCTCTGTAAGTTGAGATTTATAAGGCTGAAGAGGAGAATAGTGCAAAATGAAGCGAGTCTGTAGATGTTGTGTATGTACTTCCTAGAACAAGAAACAGAGAGAGACATGTTCCATGAACAGGTTTATCAGATGGACCAATGAAACTGCAGGGGCCCTGGCTATGTCTTAGGGTTTTACTGCTATGAAAAGAAACCATGACCAATGTAAGTCTTACAAGGACATTTAGTTGGGGCTGGCTTATAGGTTCATAGGTTCAGTGTATTATCATCAAGGCAGGAGCATGGCAGCATCTAGGCAGGCATGATGCAGGAGGAGCTGAGCATTCTACATCTTCCTCTGAAGGCTGCTAGAAGACTGACTTCTAGGCAGCTAGGGTTAGGGTCTTAAAGCCCATGACCACAGTGGCACACCTATTCCAACAAGGCCACACCCACTCCAACAAGGCCAAACATCCTAGTAGTGCCGTCCTATTTTGCAATATTTGTCTTCACACTTGAAACTTTTTCATAAAACAGTTCAATGGACAACAGGTAACTTTAATGAAATAAAAACAGAAGTATTAGAAAAATGACCGGAAGATGTGTGCCTGAGAGCCTGCATGAGCCCTGCTTATATTTGGGTGGATCAGGCAGCCAAGAGTTCGGTGCGAACCAGCCAGCTCCCTCCTTCTAGCCCCAGTGACCTACTTCTGCTAGGGCACAGTCTGAAAGGTTCCACAAAGTTACTAGACAGTGCCATCAGCTTGAGACAAAGTGTTCCCAAAGCTGAGACCATGGGGAAATTTCACACTCAAGCCCTAATTACAATGAGCCAGGCAAGTGCAAAATGTATTGTGAAAACAGTTTAATTTCAGTTCTGTAAACAGGACAGGGAGGTACCCTTTGATATGGATTGGTTTAGTTTTTAGCTGACAGAGTGCACCCCCAAAATGCACAGTTTTCTATGTAGCATGCATGGCGCTGAAAACAACACACTAATGAAAACAAAATGCAAAAAAGTGGGATATATAGTAACAATTCCAATAGTCAGTGTGAAATGCTCTTTTATTTATATATGTGAGTTGTCATTATTAGTTCCCTACTGGGTTGATTTTACAAGGAAGGAAAACCGTAAGCTCTGCCTATCCCATCGACACAGTGTAATTCATCACAGTGTTATGGGACTCCAATCTAGGGATTAATCATCAGGGTTTGACAACAAAATCCATAGGCTCAATACACGAGGCTTTAGGGGAGAAAGTGAGGTTACAAGTATGTAATTCCCGTTAGTGTCTACTGCCAGTCTGTTGTATTCATGACTTGTTGTTGAATATTGTCGTTGGTGGTGGTTGTTGTTGTTTTTAAATATGAAATGTTGAATGCAAGGGCAAGTGGCAGGGATCCAATGGATCTTTGCATCCTCACTTTCTCCTTCCCATCTCGGCTAAGTCTACCAATCCTCAGCTATCATTCAAATACCCTGAAACCACTCAAATATACCGAAACAAAGCGAAATCAACATACTGAAACAACTCAAATATAGGGAAACAAGGTAAAGTCAAGATGCACTTGCCATCTCTACTTTGTGTTTGCATGTTGACCGTAATCATCTGGTAAGCCATAAAAACCACAGGATGGGTCTGAGGAGGATCGGTGGGTGAAACCCATTGCTGCCTAAGCAGACCTGAACTCAGATCCCAGTCATCATGAACCAGGCAGGGGAAACCTGTAACCCCAGGAACTGGGAGGGGGAACAGAATAACTACGGTCTGCTGGCTTCCTGCCCGGATGAAAATATGAGAATTTGGCATCAAGCAAAGATACAACCTGTCTTAGCTAGGGTTCCATTGCTGTGAGGAGACACCATGACCAAGGGAACTCTTAATAAAGGAAACATTTAATTGGGGCTGGCTTACAGTTTCAGAGTTTCAGTCCGTTATTATCATGGTGGGAACCATGGCAGTGTCCAGGTAGACATGGTGCTGGAGAGTGTTCTATATGTAAATCTGAAGGCAGCCCAGAAAGAGACTTGCAGCCACAGGCAGTCACGAAGAACATCTCTCTTCCTCATTGGGCAGAGCTTGAACACTAGGAGCCCTCAGAGCATACCTACACAGTGACACACTTTGTTCTTCAAGGCCACACCTCCTACTAGTGGCAATTCCCATGGTGCAAGCGTATTCAAACCACCACAATGCATCAAAAGAAAATGGCAGAGAGACATAGAGAAAGATACTGCATGGTATCGTCTTGTAGCACGGTGCTGCAACCCCTCCCCACCACACACACACATAAATCCATGCACATGTGCACACATGAGCAGATTTATTTATTTATTTATTTACTATGTTTTAATTTTTTTCCTTACAAACTTGGTACATACACATAATGTGTTTGACCAAATCCATCCCCATCCCCTCACATCAAATCCCTCCCCCTTCTTCCCTCCTAATTCCATCTGCATTTAACAGAAACTGCTGAGTCCATTTAGTGCTGACTAGATGTGTGGGGTGGGTACAAACATCCAGGAGAGCATGGACAACCATCAAGGGTCAATCCATGAAGAAAGCTGGGCCCTCTGCACTGTAGTCATCAGTTGCCAGTAGTTCTTCAGTTGGGGGAGGGGAGCTTCCAGAGTCTCAACTCATCTATTCATGGATTTATCTGTGCAGATTATGTTGATGGGATCCTAGACACTGTGAAACACATGAACACACACACACACACACACACACACACACACACACACACACATGCACACATACCCCAAAATTTAAAACCAGAGAATGGTTTTTAAAAGGTTATACAACGTCCTAAATTCAGTTCCTTGGAGGCAAAATATTTGAATTCCACACCAGATCATAATACTATCTATATAAAATTAAATTATTCAAATGAATATTTGAAAGTTCAGCGGATCTTTGTCTATTAAATAGCTCAGGCTGAACGAAATCACTCAGTGCCAAACCTCCCTAAGGCTGCACAAGATAAATTGTAAATCAGTGTTCAAAACCGTGAATCCACAACGGTGAGGGTATCATCAGAGATCGAGGAACTACAGGATAGTGTACGGAGGCTCAGTAGACCAGACAGGTGGATCATAAGCAAAGAGCCTAGAAAATGGGCCATTCATACCTTGACAACCTTCAAAGACTAGGGGAAATGCAGGGATAGGAACCTCCCGAAGTTGGAATAAAAAAAGTTTAAAACATTTACAGAACACTTAGGTTCTAAATACAGTGTGGATTGGAATCTACAGTGTGAAAAGGCATAGGAGAAGTAGTATCCAGTTTTACCCTTGCTGTGACAAAATTGTGTCATTTAGGGACTAGAGAGATGGCTCAGCTACTCAGAAACCTTTGCATCCTCACAACTGACTCTGGCTCTGGGAGATCTCAATCCCTCTTCTGGCCTTTGCAGGTACTGCAGCCACATGACATAACACAAAAAAGACCCATGAACAAAAGTAAAAATGCGAACTTAAAATGAGTCATTTAGTTGATGTTAATGCACCAAGGTTTGTAGAGAGAATCTCTTCTCAGCATCAACTGTCAATAAAAAAAAAGTCTATGACCTATTAGCTGAGCAGGAAATAGAAGGCGGGACACTGCAGGAAGAGAAGATTCTGGGTATGAAAGGAGACACAGGGAGGGACGCTGCGGCAGATGCTAAAGGAGATGTTGAGGAAGATGCTAAGAAAGGGGATGAAAGCTCAGTAAATAACCATGTAGAAGACACAGAGTAGTTTGAATGGGTTAAATAAGTTAGTCCGGGAATGAGCCAAAGTTTGTGGCTTAGGAATTTGTTAATAAATAATTAGTTTCAGAGTTGACATTGTGGGAGAGGGAGCTGGTAAGGAAAAAAAAAGTACTTTTTCTTTTCCAAAGGTTAATTTCTCCTAATTATTTTCATATGATTATGTACGATGCTAATATATGGAAATCATGTGTAGGTTTTATGGGAAATTGCAACTATCCTGGAGAATTCTAAAATAAATGTGTTTTCTAATTCAAATTCGGTAATGATATTTTTTCCACTTCCATTTTTCAAGTCTTTGTCTATTCTAAAATATATGTGTTTATTTTATCTACAGTAGAAAATGTCCTTGTGATGTAATGAAACATTAGTCAGTCCTACTAAGATGCTTTCTTAGTCTGTTAACCTCAGGCACTGAGAGCTGTGATCACATAAGATGGGGCCCAAAGCACTTTGGGGATCTCGAACTGATGAGCATGGGCTTGTGGTCACATTCACCCCCAAAAGTGACCACACACACACACACACACACACACACACACACACACACAGAGTGGGCATCACTGACTTTCTATACCTCAGCTAGAGCTGTGGCTTTGAGATCCTGGAGGAGGTGGCACTGGGTTTATATGGCCTTACACTTTGGAACAAGCAGACAGCCACACTCACAACTCTCCCTCTGGTCCCCCTCTTCCTTCACAGTGAGTTCCAACACAATTTGTTATTTCTGATTTTATCCATCCAGTCTGGGCATCCCTCTTCCATAACTTAACTTTTTTGTTCTGTGTGTGTGTGTGTGTGTGTGTTTGTTTGTGTGTGCGTGTGTGTGTGTGTGTAAGAGGGACTCTGTGGGTGTGTGACAGAGAGAAAGAGAGAGAGAGAGAGAGAGAGAGAGAGAGAGAGAGAGAGAGAGAGAGAGAGAAGGAGAAATAATTAGTTACCAAGTTAACACATGTGCAAGCACATACGTGTGGAAGCCCAAGGTACATTCAGGAAATATCCTTAGTGTCTTGTCTGTCTTGTTCACTGTGGCAGCAAATCTCACTCACAGGCAAAGCTCCTTTTGGTATGGGACAACTTTCCAGACAGCTTGCTCTGTGCATCCTGCCTCTGCCTTCCAAGGTGGAATTATAGGATGGTCTCCACATCCACGGGGCATCTATGTAAGTTTCTGGGGAGCGAGTGCTTAACTGCTAGACTCTCTCCCTAGCCACTTCCAGAACTTTCTGTCCCAACTCCCCTTTATCTTTCTTTTTGAAATTTTTCAAGTATGCTTGACAAATGGAGACTGTATACATTTGAAGTATGAGGTGTAGTATTCTGATCACATTATACATTGAATAGATATTGTAAGATCAAGTTCTCTTTCTCTCTGTCTCTGTCTCTGTCCCTTTCTCTGTCTCTGTCTCCCTCCCTCTCTCTCTCTCTCTCTCTCTCTCTCTCTCTCTCTCTCTCTCTCTCACTCTCTCTGTCACTCTCTCAGATCCACTGTCTTAACATACTCCACATACACATAATCCCAGTGACAATCAGTTCACTGTTCCCAGGCTCTGATGTGTTGTTCCTTCCGTAACCGAGTGATGTTGTAAATTCTGTACAATCTATTTCTCAAAAGGGAAAATGAGCACATCAGTCACCCGGTTAAAACCCTCAAAAGGCTCCATTTCACTTAGGGTAAGTTGGAAAGCCCCTAGTTGAAGTTCCTCTGTTGATAGACAGATGCTGTTCCAGAAAGACCAAAAGCTATGACACACCATCCTGAACTTGGGAAATCATAAGTTTAGCTTCTTGTGTTTGTAAACTGAACGGAAAATTGGGTTTACAAGACAAGGAGAATGTAAAATTTCGTGTTTCTAGAATACTCAGTCACATATGCTATAGAGCGGCTGAATTCAGGGTTCGACAGTGGTGTGGTTGGGGGATTCATGTGTGTGTATAAGTTGAGTGCCTGTTCCCAAGTTCGAGGGCACATATGTGTGTACATACGTGCAGAGATGAGTAGAATGTGCATTCTCTTTCTCACTACTCTCCATCTCTCAGTGAACCACAGCCCACCATTTTGACTAGTGTGGCTGGGGAGGATACCCTTGGCAATCTACCTGCTTCCACCCTACAATGTTGCAGACATGATTACCAATGCCTGGAGTTTTACAAAGGTGCAGAGAGAATTTGAACTCTTTGGGCTTGCAAAGCAAAGGCTATTGCCCACTGAGCTATCTTCCCAGTCCCCATCAGGATATGGTCTATCGCAACTTTCATGCCCTGCCTTCTGATGTGTGTGTCTCTCTGTCTGAAGGGATATTCTCTCACAGAAACGGGTCCACCCCCAAATGCCTCTGTGCTTACATTCAGAACAGGGTGTCTCTTTTATCAGGAGATCTAATTCAGATGTGGAAATGTTCTGATTCCAGCCTCTGAGGTACAGAGAAAACTGGTTGCATCTTCAAGACTTGGGCTTTCTTACCCTGTGAACTGAAAGCTGGTGTCCCTCCCAGGAGGATGGAGAAAAGGAGAGAAGGATGAGGGAAAGAGAAGGAGGCAAAGGTGTAGGGGAGAGGTTGAAGTCACTTTAAAAGTTCCAAGTTAGCATCAAACATGAAGATTAGATAGGGAGAAATTGACCATGTTACTGCTGTCACCACACAAAAACACACACACACACACACACACACACACACACATATGCAGGCGCACGCGAGCATCTGCTGTGCATCAGATGTCATTCCCCCACTAAATAAAATGCTCTGTTAGGCTTATCTGTCCCTCTCACGAGTATCCTGTAATTAATAACAGCCCTTTAAAAGCCTGCTAGTCTGAAAGAAAGCCATTTGAGCATTTTCCTTAGCTGATGAATTACACGGACCAGTGGTCCTTGATAAACAGGCCTGTTCTAAAGAGATGCATGAGAAAAAGAAAACACTTCAAAAACAATTGATGGGGGATTAGATTCCACGTCTTGGGCCTCACTCAGTAGACTCTGTCCCCAGCAAGGAGCAGAGCCCAACTAGGACCAGCTGCAAGACTTGTCTTCCAGAGGGTGTAAGAATCAGGAGGGCCACTTCAGGGGATCTGTCATACCTCGCTTTTCCCAGAACAAATCCTGTTGCTGCACATGCTGAGCCACTGAAGCCGAAAGAGTGAGGACAAAACAGCCTCCTTTGGCAACCATCTCTCCTAAGGAATATCCCCATCAGGGCCAGAAGGTTTTCACTGCTGCTTCAGGGCCTGATCATGGCTGTAATGGCTGTCTGTGGTGCTGAACTTTTCCTCATAAAGTTCTTTCTAAAGAGTAATTTGTTACCTCTTCCTTCCCATGGAACCCACCATGCCATTTACATAACAGATGTCAGCGTATCTTTTTAAAGAGAACACAATTCAATTCAATTCTACCCTTGGCATTCAAAACGCTTGTCATTTTCATAGTCAAGTACTTCAGAGTGCTGACTCACTGCTGAATCAAAAATCTCTTCTAAATCAGTTCCTCGTCAGACTCAGGTATGATTCAACATTGGGCACATCTCTGCACCATTTATGAGTCTACAGAATCAAGAAAGCAAGATGCATGCTGCATCTCGCATAAACTGGTTAACTATAACCTCTGATCAACTCAGCATCACTTGAAGAGAGAAAAAGACAGACAGACATACACACACACATAATAGTGTTATTATGTAGGTCTGTGGACAGGCCTATGAGGAATTGCCTTGATTGTTGACTGACTTAGGAGGGTGAAGCCCACTGTGGGCAGCACCATTCCCTAGGCAGGTCGTTCTGAGATGTATAAGAAAGCTAGTTGAGCCAACAAGTAGAGTCCCTTTGTGGCATCAGCCTCAAGACCTTTTTGTAGTTCCTAATCTATAGTTCCCCTCCATGACCTGAAATTTGAAGACAAAACATTTTTCTCCCCTACACTACTTTCCATCCAAGAATTTTATCACAGCCACAGAAAGGAAGCCAGAACAGACTCCATGGGGCAGGAGGGAGAACTGATGCCTCACAGATACTCAGGAGTCTGTGCTTACAGCTTCTGGCTCTTCTATCTCTGTGAGCCACAGTGACCTGGGAAGGCTCAAGAGAAGGATGGACAGGCTGCATTACCTTCGAGATGAGCCAGTCACTTCTGTCCTTATTCCCTTACAAGAAAAAGTGCTATTGACCCAGAGGTTATAACGTTTAGCAGTTGGAACAGAAAGAGGGGAGGGACTTAACGCTTCCCACAGGGCCAACGAGAGGACCCGAGGAAGAGGTGAAGCTGGACTCTGTAGTACATTTCCTGTGTGGGCTCATTTCCCCCACCTAGTAACCAAAGAGAAGGTTCTAAGTCAAGAAAGAAAGAAGAGAGCCACAAGACGAAAGAAACCCAAGTATCTCAATAATGCCACTGACTCAGCTGCACTGCCCAGAGTTTTGTGAGTCTGTGGATATGTCCATGTGGAACTGCTTTGATTGTTCACTGACTTAGGAGGATCATGCCCATTGTGGGCGGTACCATTCCCTAGGCAGGTGGGTTCTGAGCTGTATAAAAATACCCAGTCTTGGAGCTTGTCTGATGCTCATGTGTTTTTTCGTTTTTTTTGTTTTCTAACTGACAGAGAGGGCTACAGTATTGCCTACAGCGAACCATTGAGCCTGCTTCACAAAACTCAGCATCTTACTGCAAAAGAACTCAAGGAAAATTCCAGATCTCATTAAACAGATAGTGGCCACCTTCCCCCCTTCTCCAATTTCTAGTCATTAACGAATTTTAAAGCTCCTGTCATCCCACCTTAACCACAAAACACTCTGTTCTTCATAAAAGTGCTGGCACTCAAGAAGTGCAAGCCAAGAGACACAGGACAGAGGTAACAAATCAAAACATCCACTGCAGTTCCCAACTCAAATGCTTAGAGAGGCCTTGTCAACCTCCAGTCAAAACAGGAATCAAGTTTCTCTCATTACCTACCCTTTAATTGTCAAAACATTTGCATGTCTAAGTTCTTTGTGTTAAAGGGGTGGGGGGACTTCTTTCTACTTTATGAGCCATTTACTTTAGTGTTGTTAAGCAGAGAAGAGGATAATCCAGTCGACCTTTACTCTAATAGGTGACTGATGTATGTATGAGGCTGTCCCTATTTCTCCAGTAACTATAAATCTAGATGCCTTTTCCTTGCTGGATGTAGGAAACGAGCCTTCTACCCCATCCTTCTTTTCTAATTCAGCAGTTCTCATGATCACTCTGGTATCCACCTCCTACCAGATCAGAAAGATTGGCTACGATAACTTCTGCCATTAAGGATGAGACCCCACTGTGGGATGGAGAGAGGGTTCAGCAGCTAAAAGCACTGGCTGCTCTTGCAGGGGTGTCAGTTTGATTTCTTGCACCTACCTGGCAGCCCCCACACTTATGTAACTCCGGTTTCAGGGAAGACTTTCTGATGGCTTCCCTGAGCTCCAGGCATGCCCAAGGTACATATACATGAATGCAAATAAAACACCCCTACACACACACACACACACACACACACACACACACACACAGACACACACACACACACAAATATATATATATATATATATATATATATTTGTGTGTGTGTGTGTGTGTGTAAGCCTTAGAAGACAAGGAGGAAAAGGATATAAGAAGAAAGAGAAGAGAATGAGGCAGCCCTATGAAAGCCACAAAAACACATCATTCAATATTTTTATTTATTTACTCTATTTATGAATACACTGTAGCCATCCTCAGACACACCAGAAGAGGGGATCAGATCCCATTACAAATGGTTGTGAGCCACCATGTGGTTGCTGGGATTTCAACTAAGGACGTCTAGGAAGAGCAGTCAGTGCTCTTAACCGCTGAGCTATCTCTCCAGCCCCTTGATTATTTTAACTTTGTAGTCCATAAGACCAAGCTCGTACTTTGAAGGAAATGCCAGGTGTGTATGTGCACACTGTATATTATTAATCCGGTGCAGATGTGTAGAGACAGGTGGATCCTGGGGCTTGGGGGGCCAGCCTATCTAGCCTAACTGGTGAGATCCAGGACAATGGGAGACCTTGTTTCAGATGATGTGGTTGGTGTTCCTGAGACTGGCACCAGTCTTTGACCCTCCAGAAACATGTGCACCACCCTTTAGCTTGTGGACACATCGTCCATCCCTGCATCTTCTGTCACATACTGACCTCCTCTGCTTCCCATTCTTCTCATGGGCTCAGAAGTCAACAGCAATGGAGCGAGAGCCAACTCCAGTCCATATGGGATCAGCTTCACTCGGCTACAATGGGTAAGGCCCTGCCTTCCAATCAATGACACACACAGACTTTTGCATGCAAAGATGTCAACTCATCATTCTGAAAGGAGACAACATGTTCTTCACCAACACTTCACCCAGCGCAAAGCCAGAACGGTACACTTGGCTCTCAAGACTTCTTCTAGTTACTTGAACTGCAATTAATTGTGCTAATCAGTTCCCTTACTGTCGTAACAAAGTACCTGACAGAAGAAAAAAGAGGCTGCCACTGTACACTGAGCTCCCACCATATAGAGAACCAGGCTGGAGTTAGGGACACGCAGACCATGAACCTTCAGTCTGCCTCTGTGGCTCTATGGCTGCCAGCTTATCCCCGTGTCCAATATGTTCCACAATCCCTTCGCAAAATGGTGCCAGCAACTGAGTTCCAACTATTTAAACATGTGTACCACTTAAACGAGAATTTCTACGAAGAAGCTGTCTGCGAAAGTTGACTGGCTGGTTAGAACTGCAGTGGTGAGGAGATGTCAGAATGTTGCTGATCCAGAGGCTAGTTACCTAATAGTTTTAGGCCCCAGAATTCTTTGCCAACCTCTTTGTCAAATCTAATCTATATCATAGATAAAAAAAAAAAACTTTTTTGAATCTATTAGCTTAGTAAACCACTAGCTACCATCAATACAAAAGCTAAGTATGTCATCAGATAGCATCGTGGGGACATAGAAAAGATCCCCACCATTTGCTTTAATTCCCTTGCAAGTGTGCCCACCAGTGCATTTTCATTTGCCTTGCATTATAACTTTCTTTGTTCTGTAAAACTATGAACTTTGTGAAACTGCATCCACACTAGAATAAAGGGTGACATAAATTTGTGTTCGTGGACCATGATCGTTCTACATGGCTCCAGAATAAATCATCCTTAGTCACTTAAGGTGAGAGCTGTGTTTCTGCGTTTACAGTCTCTTGAATTTTGAGTATCTTTGTCTCCTGTGTGAAGTAATGTGACTACAAGGTCCAATGTTTTTGCCTCTGATGTCTAATAATAAGGTGTTATGAAGCAATGGTCTTCACCATGGAAAAGAAATGGGGAAGGATGAAGGACTGGAAGGGAGGGCAAAGAAAGGAAGTAGCAGGGATGGGGGTGTTGACAAAAATCTCAGGGAAGGCAAATCCAGACATCAAACATCAGACAAAGCTGCAGTTGTCCCAAGTTCACACTCTCCCTCGACTCAGAATCACAGCATCTTTTCTTATAAGACCTGCTCTATGCTACCTCCCTGAAGTAAAGACAAAGAGACTGAAGGGCAAACCTTGGAGGCCAGACTCCAGTGAGAGTGTAATGAGCCTGAGTAGTAATCAGCCCCTAATGGGAACACCAATAGCAGTACCGACACCCTGTCAAACAAGTCTGCAGAAGGACTGGAGTTCTCTCATGGAAATCCAGAGAAGCCAGGAGCCCTGTGCTGTCTGAGTCACACCAACACCCAGAGTCCTCAAGCAAATGAAGAAATCCCAGAGCACACCAGGACAATCCTCACCAAACACAAGAGCCCTCTAGGTTTGGCACTCAGCTGGGGCAGGTGTCAAGGGGAATGAAGGCTTTTCTGAAGTGATAAGAATCTGCCTCCCACCGGGCCTAGTTATACATTGAAAATGGAAATAATGGGGCATTTCCCACCCACTAAGTGGCTAATGGTCCCGCTAATCACCAGGTCTTCCTGAAGGAGCAATGTGAGCAGCTCAGACCTGACCCAGGGCTTCCAAAAATCCACACTTCTCTAGACATTTCCTGTAAAAAAGACTTTGCAACAAGGGAGTTGGAAGGGAGGTAATGAAGGGCTGGATTTGAAAAAATATGCCTTAATGCATCTATGTAAATTCTCAAACAATAATAAAAGAGATTGAAAAGAAAACACCTGGGGTTGGGGATTTGGCTCAGTGGTAGAGCACTTGCCTAGCAAGCGCAAGGTCTTGGGTTCGATCCCCAGCTCCGAAAAAAAAAATAAAAAAAGAAAAGGAAAACACTTCATTCAAGGCCCACTGCCTCCTTTGGTCAGCAATTTGCTCCAGGCTGGTGAGATGCTCAGCAGGTCAAGGCACTTGCTGCCAGGCCTGGGATCCTGAGGTCCTCACATGTGCAGTGGCAAGCTCACACACACAAACTAATTAATTAATTAACTAATTAACTAACTAATTAATTAACTAATTAATTAGCTAATTACTTAAAGTAAATTATCATTTCTTAATAAATAAAACATTATAAAGCTGTCGCTTGCATGAAAGGGTCTGCATAATTAGCTGACCCCTGACCTGTTCTCTCTCAGGCTCACCAAAGAGAGGACCATGTGGGACTATCACCAACCTGTGCTTAGCACCTGACAGAATCCTGAGTGTATCTGTCTGAGTAATGAAGGACACCCTGGGCATGCAAAACACCACACAGGTCCAAGACAGAAGGGTGACTCAGTGCACTTATGCAAAACCAAATTTCAGATGAGTTCAGTAGAAACCATGAAATAACACACAGCCCGCATTGTCAAACCTGAGCTTTCCCAGAATTAAAATTTGCCTGATTCGACTCAGCGATTCCAAAGACACGAGCAACCCCTTCTTGTCTCATTCTTGTCCTTTCTACTCTATTTCTACTTTGTTTAATAATAATTTTAAAAGATCCTAAGTATTGAAGCAATACCCATTTCACAAACAGGAATAAACAGGTGTCTCTTGTTAAACAAGTTGGTTTTAATCAATCTTGATACTTTTAGACCTATTTGGGGGAGTTTTGTTGTTTAGTTTTTGTTTTTGTTTTCAACTTAATGCACATTGCTGCATCATGGAACAATGACTTAGGGGGAAACACTGCAGGTTTGGAGTTTGCCCTTGAGAAGCCCCTACAGAGATAGCCAGAGGACACTCTGGTTGTAGTCTGCTTTGTTCTGAGAGGAAAGAAGGGAGCTCTCTATGGTTATAACAAATACCTTTTTCTCTTTTCTCTACTTGTCCCCAGATCCAATGTCCCTGATTTGTATGCCAATATACTGCTTTGGAGTTAAATAAATGAATCCATACCTGTGTGTGGTTGCATAAGCATGGGAGCTCAGAGATCAACCTTCCCTCTTTTCCTCAGTCACTGGCTCAACTCCCTTCAGTGGTCAAGTTGACAAACCTGGGAAAAGGCGACTGTAGCTGCTTGTTTTCTAAGACTAATTGGGTTGCTCAACTTAGTGTGCAGGAGAAAGTCTGCACCCAACTTCTGGGAACCTGCCCGCAGTTAATTATGATTGGTGAATAAAAATGCTAGCAGCCAATAGCTGGGAAGGAGAGACAGAGAGAGAGAGAGAGAGAGAGAGAGAGAGAGAGAGAGAGAGAGAGAGAGAGAGAGAGATAGAGAGACAGAGACAGAGACAGAGAGAGAGAGAGAGAGAGAGAGAGAGAGAGAGATGCTATTTAGGGTTCCTGGGCTTGGGTCCTCCAGCAAGCAGGACAGAGAGCTCCGCCATGCCTTAGGGGAGTTTGTAAGAGGGGAGACAGAGGCTGCCATGGAACGGAAATAACATGCAGAAGGGAGGTCCTGATTACAGAAGAAAGCACTTTGACCAAGCAATGAGGAACATGCCAGTAAGCAGTTGTTCCTCCATGGCCTCTGCTTCAGTTGCTGCCTTCAAGTCTCTGCCTTGAGTTCCTGCCCTGAATTCTTCCTGATGGGTACTGATCAATCTGAAGTCAACCCTTTCCTCCCTGAGATAGTTCACACAGTATTTCATCAGAGCAAAGAGAAGTAACTGAGACAGTTCCACCCTGCCTTGCTTTGTTTTCTTGCAACAAAGTCTCACACTCACACCCCAAACATACCAGTCGAGTTGGTGGATCAGAGAATATCAGGGATGCATCTATCCACCTCTCTGGTACCAGGCTTCCAGGCCAACATGTCTGACTTTTATTTTTTAACGTGGGTTCTAGGGACCGAAGACACACCCTCATACTTTCATGGCAAACACTATACTGGCTAAGCCAGCTCCTTAGTCCAAGAACCGCACCTCAGAAACCTTGAAAGCCATTCCTCTGTCAGACTGCAGTCTCTCTTTAAAGCTCACGTTCTTTCCATGACAATGCCATGTGGGTTAAATTTCTAATCAGAAGACAGGAAGCCACGTTGAGCTATGAAGGATTTTTGCATTGTTTCTCAATAGAGCGGCATTTTTCATTTGTAAACCTTATATGCCTTATGCTCCACAAAAAAAGGAAATACCTTTAGTCCATGAAGTATAACTTAAGACCCGCAGTAATCATGAAGAAGGGAGGGGTGGATATCATCTGTGTTTTGTGGTCCTGAGAAAGGTCAGATATTTAGCTGAAAATTATCAAACATTTAACGGTGAGAGGGGGAGATAAAATTATGTAACTTTAAAATTATATTGACTTCACTCTTCTTTGGGCACAAACATTTTAAATAATATTCCATTGTCCTTCCTGGCATGTGTGTTTTAATTGCTGTATCACATCTACCTCCTGGGACATTGGTCCTTATTTGAGTTTGTGGTTGGTAATTGCTAAGGAGGGCCTGGGGAGGGGCTGGCAAAATGGGGTTTTGATAGGACAGAAGATGAGTTCAAATGAGGCTGGAAATAATTCTGGGTTTAGAAGGGCAAACACAATAAATATATCTGCAGGGAATGTGTCTGGTCACAGTAATATAAAACCAATCAATATCCCTTAATCCCAGATTGGCTATAATGTAGTCACAAGATGGCTGCTGCATCCCCAGAGACCACATCACACTTCTTCACACACACATCTTCACAGCAGAACTCCAACCCTGGATGGGAGAAGAGTAAGAGAGATGAAACTGTCTTGGATAGCTCCCTATTCTTGAGAGGCAGAAAAAATTTTTTCCTCAGAAAATTTTTGGTGTGTCTCAGTGAGTCTTCTGATGAACCTCAACATCAGTGACATGCACAGAACAAAGCTAGCATGACTGATTCAAACTAATCAGGATGCCTTCCATGGATTAAAGGACAGAAAGTCAGTTATACTAATATCCAAATGAATCTGGCTATTTGCAGTGAGAATTTTGGTGTATTTAAAAACATTGAAATATTATAAGAGTATGTTTTTGTTTTAATCTAGGCTGTGGGGTATGGGGTTGCTTCCTATTGTGAACATTGGCTGACTATGATTTGCCTGGTGCACTAGTAGGGGTGTGATTTTGCCAGCATCAGATAGATTTTGCCAGTGTGTTACATTTGTAATGCTGGGGACTTTTCAGAGTACATATAAATGCTAGAGTCCCATAGGTGGACTGCTGTTGGTTGCAGTTTGTTAAATAATCACAACAAAAGAAGAAATTAAACATCCTGACAATGAAGATCAAACATGCCCCTCAAGGATCTCGATGCCCCTAATTAACAGGAAGTCATCTAATGGTAATAGAACCCCTTTACCTCTCTCCTCTTTTCTCTCCTATCTAGTGTTAGGGGGTTGAATGTGAAAGAAAGGAGAAACTACAAAGTATCAAAAGGAAGGCTAGAGCTATTGAATGAAGGTCCATCATCAGCCACAAAGTATAAGGCGTGTGTATCAGGTAACAACCGAAACAATTTTAGGAAACCTACCAGTTGGATGCCACTGTGATTTTAATGGAATTTAGCAGCTCAGCAAAGAGGTATCTTCCATTCCCAGTCATTTGGGGACATTTTACAATTCAAGGGGATATCCTTGTTTGTTCCATATGTCTCAGTCTCTCTCTCTCATTCCTCAAAATCTGGTGTCTGAATGGAAATTTCTGGTTGTCCTGTGATGCAGACTCATGTGGGGTTTCGTTAAGGCGAGTCCCGAGATATTTGGAGAGATTACGAGTATGACTCAGTAGACACTGATGGTGTGCTTGCATTGTTTGCCCTGCAATCCCTCCTTGATCTTGATTCTCACTGACCTTCACTTTATTGAGGTGTGGCAAAGAGCTCCTGGTATTCCAGCTGGTTCTGGTCTCTCCTGCTGCCTAATGGCAGTTTGGTGGAGGACTGACTGTTTCTGCTAGATTGTGCTACCAGTGCTGATTTGGGTTTGGTGACATTTTTTTTTCAACTGGACTGGACTGCCAGTGTCCTGACAGCTCAGATTGGATTTGCCCCAAAGAACTACTTCTAAACAGGTCCACATCCACTTGCCCTATTTACCATCTTCTCTCCACTTCCTTTGGTCAGTGGGCTAGAAGGGAGCTCTATGCATTTGAGAACCCTTATTAAAGTAAGTTTGAAAAAAATCTAAGTCTACATGTATCCCCATATAATGAAGGGGTGTCAGACTCGTTTCCATTACAACTTCTTTTCCCCTGCATCTGTTTTTGCAACTATCTCCTCTTTAAAGAAAGTGCTCTGGGGGTTTTCTGAGGAAATATCGTTACATGCATGGATGTTTAAAAACATGTTTTCCCATTTGTGTGTATGCATATATGCATATGTGCTATGCGTGTATGTTTTCTTGTGTGTGACTTCCAGGCCAGAGGAACAATTTACCTTGTTTTTGACCCAGTGTCTCTCTGTGGCCTGAATCTCACCAGTATAGGCAAGAAGGGCTGGCAAAAAAATCCCAGTAATTCTTCAAATCTTGGTACAAGAACTTTTACCCATGCTTAGTTTTTACCTTGTGTCCAGTCCCTCAGGCTTCACCCCACGCTCTCTTCCTCATCCCAAGCAGTGTGTTGGAAAAGGAAACATTAAGTAACTATTAGGACTAATGGCCTGACCAGAGTGATTCAAGCACCATAAGGGCATTACACACAAAGAGTGTGAATTCAGAGCATTGAGATGAGAATTTTAAAAGGAAACATGTGACCGCTTTTAAAACCTTCAGGACAACCCAGAGCCTATTATGGTAAGCTGAAAACTGTGTCTTCATTCATTCAAGACAAGAATCAATAGAAACCCAAGCTTGTGTCAGCTTATTTCCTATGAAACTCCATAAGCTTGTTTCTTATTTAAGAGGCATAAGCCTTTTTCCCTCTGATGCTGCCCCTACTACAACAAATGAAGTAGGAAACGGCTCCCTACAGCTCTGGGTTTGTGTGTAGACCAGTACCAGATAGTCTCTCATCCCTGTCCCGACCCAATGTCATATAGGCACTTATAGTTGACCAATTGACAGCAATTGCTGGCTGTCACTTCTGAAGATAGGCAGGAACAGGAACGTGCAAGGTCACAGAGCAGAATGCATTGATTTTCATCCTGAATTTGGGAAACATAATGCTCACATTTCCTATTCCATTAGATGGGAAAGCCTTGTGCATAGACGGCCCTTTTAGAGATGTGTCTCTCTTTGGACAATAGAGCAAGAATTGCACTAAGACCAGTATTATCTTGAAAAACATCTACATGAGCCTGTTCTCCAAGACAAGAGGTTGTGTGTGTGTGTGTGTGTGTGTGTGTATGTGTGTGTGTGTGTGTGTGTGTGTGTGTGTACACTCGTGACTTGTGTATGTGCATGCATGTAGAGGTCAGAGGACAATTTTGGGTGTCATTCTTCTTTGAAATAGTTTTACTTAGTCAGGGAGGACACATACATGCTACAACACATATGTAGAGACCAACGGACATGTTGTAGTATTCAGTCCCATCTTCCACCTGGTGAGTCTTGAACTCAGATCCTCAGGCTTGGTGGCAAGTGCCCTTGCATGCTGAGCTATCTTGCCAGTGTCTGTTTTGGTTTATGAGGTAGGCTTTTCTCACTGGGATGTGGGAACTGTTGCCTTTGATGGTTTGGGTGCGTGTGTGCCTGTGTGCCTGCCTGTGTGTGTGTGCGTGTATGTTCAGCCCAGAGAGAGGCAGCTTTAGAGGGCATGGCACAGATGGAGTGGATGTGGCCTTGTTGGAGTGAGTGTGTTACTGTGGGTGTGGGATTTAAGAACCTCATCCTAGCTACCTGAAAGCCAGTATTCTCCTAACAGCCTTCAGATGAAGATATAGAACTCTCAGCTCCTCCTGTATTATGCCTGCCTGGATGCTTCCATGTTCCCACCTTGATGGTAATGGACTGAACCTCTGAACTTGTAAGCCAACCCCATTAAATGTTGTCTTTATAAGAGTTACCTTGGTTATGGTGTCCGTTCATAGCAGTATAACCGTAAGTAAAACATTGATTATTGGGTGGTCAGTGAACTTCAGTGGCCCACAGGTCACTGTTTCCCTGATTGTGGGGTCAGAGTGCATGCTACCACTTTAGACTTGTAAGTTGGCTCTGGGGATCCAAGCTCAGGTCTCCATGCATGTACAGCAAGCAGTTTACCTACTGACCCATATCCTTTAGCTAACAAATAGTTTTAAAAGGAGATAGAGATAGACCCCAGGTGCCTGACATCAGGCAAGCTGAGCTCTGGTGCACACAAATGCAGTAGTTGTAGGGAGAGGGTCATGGAACAGGGGACATTAGGGCCTAGGAGACATAACAGGGACATGCTTGGGACTTACATTGCCTGTGCTGCCTCCACACAGAAGCCTGATGATACCGTTGCAAGCTGTAGGAGAGCCATCTCCATCATTAGAGGTTGCTGTGATCTAAATGTCTCCACTACCCCACCCCTAGGAAGATGTCACCAAAGATGACATCATTGGGAAGCAGCACTATGGAGGGTGTGACTTCAGTCATAAAAATGGACTCCTCCTCTGTGTTATTGATGCACCTATGTTTAAAAAGAATCCCCAGAGAGCTTGCTGGACCTTCTCTGCCCAGGAAAATATAGTCAGAATGCACCATCTACAAGCCAGATAGCAGTCTTCAGTAAATTAGCCAGGGCTCTGATCTTGGACTTGAAGCCTCATTATCAGCCATCTAGTCTTTGACACTGTAGTGACAGCAAGCTGGCTGGTTCCTGGGTGAGGCAGGGATCAGCCAGGAGAGGGGTGAACATACAATGTGCTTCTTCTAGTGAGAACAGAATGCAGATGAATGGTTCAAGGCTAAGCAATATGAGTCACACGGCTATGTTAATCTCAGGCCCAAAATATAAAGCAAACAAGAAAAATAAATTGTATGAGAGAGTTGGCAGACATGATCACTAATCTTGTTTGCTGACTTGAGTGGCTCTGAATTCAATTAAAGTGTACCCATCTGGGCACTCTAGTGAGCGATTTTCTTGATCACGTAATTTGAATCAGGAAGATTTGCCCTAAGTATGGGTGGGACCTTCTGGTGGCAACACAGATTTAAGAATGTGAAAGAAGGTGGCTTTGATTTTTGCCTGCCTGCCTTCACTCTCACTGGCAAGTTCATCTCTCTTGTGGCTGCTGCATTCCTTTGCTAATATACGAACCACCTTCTCTGATATCTCATTGTAGACTGAAGACAAATGCCTCCAGGAAACTCTTGTGCCTTCAGCTACAGGTTAAGATGGCTGAGCCATCAAGCATCATTGACTGAGCAGCCAATGAGGTTCTCAGTACCCTTGCATGAGACAGTCATTTTTAGATTATCCAGATAGTGTCCTGTAAGCTAAATTACCTTTTAATATGTTTGGTGATTTGAATAGGAGTGGGCCACCATAGACTCATATGTTTGAATACTTGACCCATGAGGAGTGATACTATTAGGAGGTGTGGCCTTGTTGGAGTAGGTGTGGGCTTGTTGGAGTAGGTGTGGCCTTGTAGGAATAGGTTTGGCCTTGTTGGAGAAAGTGTGGCCTTGTTGAAGAAGATGTGGCCTTGTTGGAGTGGGTGTGGCCTTGTTGGAGTGGGTGTTGCCTTGTTGGAGTAGGTGTGGGCTTGTTGGAGTGAGGGTGGCCTTGATGGAGTAGGTGTGGGCTTGTTGGAGTAGGTGTGGCCTTGTAGGAATAGGTTTGGCCTTGTTGGAAAAGTGTGGCCTTGTTGAAGAAGATGTGGCCTTGTTGGAGTGGGTGTGGCCTTGTTGGAGTGGGTGTTGCCTTGTTGGAGTAGGTGTGGGCTTGTTGGAGTGAGGGTGGCCTTGATGGAGTAGGTGTGGCCTTGTTAGAGTAAGTGTGACTTTCTTTGAGGAAGTGTGCCACTGTGGTGGCTGGTCTTTGAGATTTGTATATACTCAAAATATGCTCAGTGGTACAGACAATCCCTTTCTGCTGCCTGTTCATCAAGAACTTTGGGCTCTTCCAGCACCAACTCTGCCTGGATGCTCCCATGATTCCTGCCATGATGTTAATGGACTGAACCTCTGAAACTGTAAGCCAGCTGCAATGGAATCTTTTCTATTAAGAGTTAACTTGGCTGCTGCATCTGCAGCCATGAGCATGCTCAGGCTACAGAAGAGGCTTGCCTCTATTGTACTCCACTGTGGTAAAAAGAAGGTCCAGTTGGACCCCAATGAGACCAATAAAATTGCCAATCCCAACTCCCCTCAACTCATCAGGAAGCTGATTGTAGATGGCCTGATCATCTGGAAGCCTGTAACTGTCCATTCTCAGGCTTGCTGTCAGAAAAACACCTTGAAGGGCAGGCATATGGTCATAGGGAAGAGAAAGGGTTCTTCCAACACTTGGTTGCCTTAGAGGGTGACCTGGATGAGAAGGATAAGGATCCCGCACTGATTCTCAGGAGATAATGGGAATCTAAGAAGATTGACCGCCATATGTATCACAGCCTGTATCTGAAGTTCAAAAGGAATGTATTCAAAAACCAATGGATTCTTATGGAGCAGATCCACAAATCGCAGGCAGAGGAGGCCCGCAAGAAGCTACTGGTTGACCAGGCTGAGGCTCGCAAGTATAAGATCAAGGAAGCACAAAAACGCGTGGGAGGAGTACCTATAAGTCAAAAATGAGGAGATAATCAAAACTCTGTCCAAGAAAGAAGAGACCAAGAAATAAAGCTTCCTTCACATTTGTGCACAGTGACCTCACTGTTGACTCACATGATCAGTCATTAAAATAAAACAAGCCTTAAAATAAAAAAGAGTTACCTTGTCTCTGGTGTCTGTTCACAGCAATGGAAAACTAACTAAGACAATGTGCATTCATTCTGCCATTTCTGTTTCTCTGGAAACCTAATAAAATAGCGCTCTAGAGAGAGGAACAAGTACCCACCAGACAACATAAATTCAACTTTACTTTTCTGCTGAATATGAAGTTGTTGTGGTTTTTTATTAAAAAAAAATACAAACTAGTTGGCTTTTTGTTTGTTTGTTTTGGGGTGTTGTTGTTGCTGCTGCTGTTGTTGTCTTTGTTGTTATTGTTATTGTTGTTGTTGTTTTTAAAGAAAAAACACATTAAACCTCTTCATCCCTGACTGACTGGCAAACCCCCGAGGCCACATCAGCTAAAGTGATTAAGGCAAGAGGAATGTGTGTACACAAAAACATAAAGTTATTCCTGTCAAGTTCAGATGAGAGACAACATCGGCCATGTGGGCAAGCCTAGAGACTCAACCATTTAATGCAGACAAATCAGGACACACTGTCAGCAGGCTGTCTGGCCAACAGAGACGAGGGCCTGCCTGTTTTGTTGTTATTTTCTTTTATGAATTTTTGGAGCCACTCTGCTCATTAATCATGTTTATAATGTTAACTTTGGCACTTTTTTTCTTGGCTCATCAAATATTTCCTTAATGAAATGTCAGCTAACACCCCCCCCCATCTCCATTGCAATGACTTTCAAATTAAGTTCATCTGGACCACGGGTGTTTTTAGAACTCTATGATGACAGAAAACATAGGGAAAAGACCCTCTTTCATTGTATTTGAAGAAAAACATAGTCATTCACCTGCCGCCTTCCCCAGGTGCTGACTGTTCCCAAGCTCAGTGCTGAGACCTCTGCCTCATGGGCACAATTAGAGCCGTGAGATGAGCACTTCCAAAACAGGAGGCATTATACTGACATGACCATATGGTGCTCCCTCACCTACAGCCACCAGCTTCCAAACTCCTGGTGTCCCTCCTCCCCTTAAAAGAGAGCTGTTTGGATCCATGCTCAGCATCACCCATGCCCATAATCCAAAGCTCATACCTTTTAAAAATCAAATGTTTTTATATTATCAAATGTGTGAATGTTCTGGTTAAAAGGAACTGTGTGCACCACGTGCCTGCCTGATATCTGAAGAGGCCATGAGAGGGCATTAGATCTCCTGAAACTGGCTAATAGTTCAACTGTGAGCTATCATACGGATGCTGGGAATAGAACCTCGGTTCTCTGCAAGAGTAACAAGTGTTCTTCATGGCTGAGCCGTCTCTCTAAGCCCCAGAATCTGTGCCCTGTCCCTGGAGATGCTTTGCTCCTCTACAAAACCACATGGGAGACTTGATGCCCATCCTCGAGAATAGACATCACCCTATCAATGAAGAGGATGCCATGGCAGGTGGTATTCTAGACACTAGGAGACTCTGAGGGAAAGTGCCTTGTATAGGGGAGTCCTGTGAGAACCAAGACTGGAGGAGCACGCTGGACTGGATAGATAATGGGTTGGGCCATTGCAGAAGGTAAAAGAGTGATGGTACCAAGGACATTTTAGCAATCCCATGAACTATCCAGTCTGGGGTCTTAGTTAGGTTTCCACTGTTGAGAAGAGACACCATGACCAAGGACAACATGTAATTGGGACTGGCTTACAGGTTTAGAGGGTCAGTCCATTATCATCAAGGCAGAGGGCATGACAGTGTGCAGACAGACATGGTGCTGGAGAAGGAGCTGAGCATTCTACATCTTCATTTAAAAGAATCCAGGAGCAGACTGTCTCCCGCATGCCTGGGAGAAGGATTTCAAGAACTCACCCCCACAGGGACACACCTCCTCCAAGAAGGCAAACCTCCTAATAGTGCCATTTCCTGGGCAGTGCATATTCAAACCACCGCAGGGTCTCTTCACATATATGATAATTGCACCGTTGTTTAAAAGTATTGCTTAAAGACTCATGATGTTTGCGTGAAGAACATTCGTTGGATCTGGGTGGCTCCAAAACCCCAAGAACTTGAAGTCCTGTATCTCCCTGAAGTATGAAATTGGCATGTGTGCGTAGCCCCTCGCATCCTCTACAATATCATAATGTTAAGTGTGTGCAGCTCCAGTGTGCAGCCTGTAAGTGCCGGCATGTGTGAATTCTTGAGCTGCACACTCAACAGAATCAGGCTTGAGCCTTCTGTACTTTTGTTTATGGCTCGGAACTCTGGCCTAGATGGATGGTCAAGTAGTTCCGGGAAGGAAGATTGCTGGGTGCATCCAAAGGCATGAAGGTATGGGATTTAATTACAGAGCTGAAGGAATCTGGTTAGTTTCTTCCTGTACACATGAGATATGAAGTCACTCTGTGCAGCAAATTGCAAAAAAAAAAAAATATCACAGAGAAGCGGCACATAGGATGCTTGTTTTACCTTAACTAGATCATGAGCCCCGAACAGATTTAAATATCCATATGTACAGAGGAATCATTGCTTTTTGGTGCAGAGATGCCCATCTTTTTTAAGCACCCAGGGGAAGATCAGGCAGATCTGTGTGTTTGGTGTGAGAACACATCTCTTCCTGTGGAGTCCCCCTCATGACTACTAAGGTGGCCAAATGATCCCAAGTTCACCACCATTCTGCTCAGCTCCATAACAGATGAAGTAGAAAACATGATTTGGGGAGATGAGATGTGCAGATTTTAGACCATCTCCTATGGACGGCAGAGAGCAGCGTTGAAAGGACTGGAGAAGAAATTGGCTGACTCCAGGCCTTTTCGCAGAGAAAAACCTGACAAACCACCCCACAATGTTCCAGTTATGGGTGTTTCCTTCAATAACAGAGAGTTTAAAATAGCACCCTTGCCTCCCCCTCCTTCCCCCATGTGATGGGTGGCAGGCCCATGGGCCACCAGGCTTCTTTTAGGAGAAGCCTCTCTGCTTCCTTCAGAGCAGCTCTCCAAGTAAATAAATAGCATGTGCTCATTATTTAAATGAGGCTTAATTAATGCAGAACTCGCCCCCAAACTTTTCAAGACACCCATGGTAACAAGCTCCCAGCTCTCTTCCCCTCCAGTTTGTGATGTCAAGCTGAAGAGCTACATGTGAAAGAAGCTGGGAAGCTGATGACCCGACAGCAGTTTGACTCCATAGTCTCACAGCTTGCTGAAGTATCTCGGCCCCAAAGCCTGTGTTCAGACATTCTTTCAGGGGTAAAGGTGGTGTGGTTGGTGACATGCTCCCCAGAGAGCCTCTAAAGTTATAGAAGAGGCTCTACTCAAGAGACTTTGAGGCTGTCTCTAATTTACATTCCTGAACAAGCCCCGGCCCTAATACCAGCCAAAACATTTCATAAATAGTACAGCAAAAGGCACTGAGTCACGCTGACCTTTATTCATAGCCTCACGTCCTTGCTCAAAAGATGAGAACACACCTCCAGAGTCCTGGAGGTAACAGCATTGTGCCCATGGTTTGAACAAGACAGGATAGAGGAACATGAGAGTTAAGGGTGCTGCTAAAATGGAGAGAAGCTATCTTCTGGGGTCTAGCCTTTGTCTCCTGATGGCTGAGCATCAGAAACATCAAAGCAACTGACACAGCCAAGGCTGCCTGCAGGGATAGTGCACGTTTTCCTAAAGATATCTCAGTCGAGGCTAAGAAACACATGGGCCTGAAGAGATAGCACATCTGTTAAGAGCATGTTCCAAACTCGCAGGGAACCCAAATTCTGTCCTTAGGATCCACTTAAGTAGCTCACAGCTGCCTGTAAATCAGTTCCTGGAAACCTGAGGTCCTCTTCTGGCCTCCAAGGGAATCTGCAAACAATATGCATGTGCGTGCATGCGTGAACACTCACACAATTCAAACTGTCCTTACTGAGGGTCAGGAAGTATATAGCCTCTAGTTTCATGCTGTTACTAATCCACTCTCATCCCTAGACCCAAACGATGTAACTCATAAATCCATCTTGCAACTTTCTTTACAAAAAGAAAATCACCTAAGAGAAACAAGTGACAGGCTAGAGAGATGGGTCAGTCCTAAAGAGCAATGGCTGCTCTTGCAAAGGACCCGAGTTCCATTCCCAACACGCACGTGGCAGCTAACAACCATCCATAAGTCCAGTTCAAATGGATCAGACACCCTCTTCTGGTCTCTAAGAGTAACATATGCATATAGCACATGCACATAGGTGCAGGTACATATAAAATAACAAATAAATCTAAAAATATTTTAAATAAAACAAGTATATTCAATCACAATATTTTACCTAATTTTTAAACTTCACTTTATCCTTCAACCTTGTTGTAAATTATATCTTTTGAACAATGGTGCCTGAAAAGTCACAGAATTGTGTATAAAGCACTCTCTAAATGCCCATGTTCAAACCAGAAACAGTGACAGTCACCTTCTCTGTGTAATAAACTCACTGATTTCCCCCTGTGGTGTAATAGGGGATCCAGCTTTACCTGAATGGAGGTCTCTGAGTGGGACAGGAACTGCTCAGGCTCTGACTGCACTATCCAGTGTCCCCACCACTGCTGACAAAGGACAGAGTCCTCCCTACGGGTCCCACAGACTCCAGATGCTGGTGCAATAATCGAGCCTCTTGATTTCCCTCTCTGTGAGGTAAAGATTTCCATTCACCTGGAATTCATCCAGAACCTTCAAGAGTCAGAAACATCCTGCAGAACAAAGCCGCTTCTCTGGCCCTCTCCAAGGTCCTGAGAACATCCACGAAGTCCAGTTCACTGAGAAGATGAGGGCACCCTGCCATTGCCACAACCTCCCTGGGAACAGAGAGTGTGGGCAGAGTAGGCAAACACTCTCTTTTTCCTATTCCTCATGGTTCCCATTCCTTACATATTAAACATGCAACTTACAGATTCATCAGACCAAACACCAGGGGCTGGGAGATGGCTCATTACCTTAGGGATTCAAGGATCAGAATTTAAATTCTCAGGCCTGGGCACTCTGTCTGGAGCCTCAGTCATTCCGATGTAGGCTCTACCAACAAGAATATATCTGGCTGCCCTGTACAGGGCAATACTGCAGCCCCACCCCCTTTCAGTCTTATATTCACTCACTAATCAGTAACAATGGGGCTCAGTGCATAGGCCACTGGCTTGAAGAAGAGCATGAGAACATCGACTGTGTGCTAATTCAGGCTGATCACATGATGTTTCCGTGATTTCAGAGCCACAGTCTCCAGGATACCATCTGGATCCACCTCTCTATGATTTAACACCTTTATTGGAAAGGACATAACGGGAGGATACTGGGGAAAGTCCAGGGTAGACCAAGTCCTGCCAAGTCCCCAGTAGGGAAGTGGTCTCACAGCCCCAAACCCTTTTCACCCCTCCATCCACTTTAGCCTGTGATTCATGAATGATATTAATAGAAACCAACGAGGCATGGCCATGCCTATGGTGCCATATCCTGCAAAAGATGTGTCCTACAGTGGTTGTATTTGAATAACTATAACACAAGAATGTAACCCACTCATCAGTGCCAGACCACCTTCACTAACAAGGCTGGTGGTTTCGCTTGAAAAGGAAGCTGGAACCTAGGCTGTGCCTAAGCTTGTCCTGACTGTAATTGATCTGTTTCTTCCAGAGGGGAAACTGAGGAATGTGACTAGTTTCAGATGTGGATCTCTCATTGCTGATATTGATGCCTTTGTTAGTCAGTGTCCTAGATGGCCGAGAGGCCCTGGGGAATCTGGCTTGGGACAGGAAAGATGCTTTTCATCCTAATTCACCATGGTTCCCCCAAGTTATGACAACATGGCTTGCCTGTTCAGTTGATGCTGTCCTGGCCAGTCTGCTGGCTAACAGAGGAGCAGCACCTCTTCCTCTGCATCCAGCAAGGTCTATGATCAACCCCCTTCCTCCCCCTGACTTCCTTCTCCCATTTTCAATGAGCACAATTAATCGTTAAAGAATTTTAAGGCCCCCAAAATGAGGGCAACCATGTGGTATTTGTCCATTTTGCTTGGGATGGGTCCTCCCAATGTAAGCCCTTCTCTATTTAAGAGATCAGATACCAAACAGACCCACACAGCCATATCTCTACCCAGAAGCTCAGGAAAATAGTCAAATTACAAAGAATCTTGAAATCCAGCTATCCACCCTGTTTCCTGCTATGACCCAAAACATGAACACACACACACACACACACACACACACACACACACACACACCCACAGAATCTGGCTGACCCTTTCATCTCCTAGACTAGAAATTGTAGGTAATAATTTCTGCTTTAAATATTCCCAAGGATCCCTGTGCCATGTTCTATCTGACCACTGAAATGACTTGAAGCCTTAGAAAACATGTTTTGCCAGAGCTCTGGTTCTAGGTGCGGGGGACATGGAGTGGCCAACCTCACTGTCCCCAATGCTATCTGGTTTAGTCCTAGTTTCTTTGTACAAAGTCAAACTGTCTGCTGTCTACTAATCTCCTGGCAACACATACCCACAACGGCACCTCTGAAATTATTTCTCTTTCTCCAAGGAAAGGACTTTTTGGTATTTGGAAGGCTGAGGCAGGGGAATCATTGCAAGCATGAGGCCAGCCTAGGCTATATAGTGAGACACTGTCTTGAAAGGGGGAGTGGAGGAAGAAGGGGAAGTGAAAAGGAGCAGAAGGAAGCAGAGGGGTAAGGAGGGATAGAGGGAAGGGGTGCTGTAAACATCTATCTCCAATGCTCACCAACACAGCTATAGCTTTCATAAACTCTATGAAGAGTCCCAATGTAAGGGTGCATAGTCATTCACCAAACACACACACACACACACACACACACACACACACACACACACACATGCACAAACACACACACAGGCACACACACGGTCATTTCATGCAAATCATCCATCCAAAGAGAGAGCACTCAGCTTAGACTCAGAGCCTCTCGGTGAATGGCAGTAAGAATGAGCATTTGGACACCGTGCCCATAGGACTCAGAGGCAACACATCAGAGGACACCTGCACACCATGCTTACTGTATCACCATTCTCAGTAGGCAAGATGTGGAATCAGCCTGAGCATCCATCAGTAGACCATTGAATAAGTCCTGGTACACATACACAATGGTATTTTATCCAGTCACAAAAGCGATGGAATAAGTATTTGGTAGGGAAACTGGAGACCACTGCATTAAGCAAAATCACCCAGACACTGAGAAGCAAATACTGTAATTTTTTTCTCGTTTGTGAGTCCTGTAATTCTTTACAGAATCTTTATGTGTTCTTAACAGGTCCAAAACAAAAAACAAAAAAACAAACAAAAAACAAACAAACAAACCCCCAACTATGTCCATATGTCACGAAGGCAGACAAAGGCCTGGAGAAGGAAGGAGACTGGGCAGTGGGGTGGGGGATGGGAGTGAGCAGGAAAGTCGGATAGGGTAAAGCACATGACATTGTTAAAGGAAGTTGTCTTGATGCAACCCAGCACTGTGGATAATGAGTAGACACTGATATAAAAAAATGAAGAAGGAAAAAGAAAAAGAAAAGGTTACAACTTCAGTGTCAGAGACACTGATGAGGCTGAGGACCACCAACTACATTCCAAATGCACCAAGAGCCATGGCCCCCTGTCCTGAGATGGCTTAGGTATCATTCCTTTGCAATTTAAAACACTCACTAATCACATATGAGGATTCGACATACGCTATAGAAGCCAGGGAGATGGCTCCACAACTAAAGCACTTTACATCGAAGCACATTGACCTAGTTACAACTCCCCTCCCCTGGAAACCCACATTAATGGGGGAGGGGTGAAAGGGTGTGGGTGTGGAGGTTCCCTATAATTAAACCCTGGGAAGGCAGAGTTAGGGAATCCAGAGAGGAAAGTGGCAAGTAGTACTGGTCATATCAATGAGTCTGATTTTGACTGAAAGACCTTGCTGCGGAGACTCTGATAGGGAAGCAATGGAAATCTATGACATCATATCACACATACACACATATCTGCACGATACATATTCAAACATATGAGTACACATACATATCTCTCTCACACACACAAAGGAAGAAAGAAAGGAAGAAAGAAAGAAGGGAACAAAGAAGGAAGGAAGGAAATGGATAGATAAAATACATAAGTAGAAACTGCAATTAGGCTCCATTTATCCGTTTTTGATGTAAAAAGAAAGGGGTTGGTCGAAATGCCCTGTTTTGTTCTTTAGTAGTGCTGAAGACCAAATCCAAGACCTTGTGCAGCTAATCGCTCTTTCTGTAGCCATATTAGGTGCTCAATGACCTACCAAAGTGCAGGTGGACCTCTCAAATTGGAGGGATACAGCTGTACCCAGGTCACACAGGTAAGAACTCACGGAGCTATCGTCCCTCTGACTGGCGCTAGAGGGCGACCGTGGCCCGGAGTCCCTCTGTGTGTTCTTCAGTCTAGGATAGTCCAGGCATTACTCTCCAAAACTCACCCCCAACCAACCCTAAACCCGGAAGGTGGGGACAGAGCCTGAAACCGCCTTGCAACTGTCAAGATGAAGAGACCCTGCCTTCTCCCTCTCCTGCCACCCCAGAGCTGGTGGGAGGGACTGGAGGAAGGTTTTCCATGTGCATCCTAGAAGACACCTCAACTTGTACAGAAGTTTTTCTCCCTGCACAGTGGAAGTCAAGTCTTAGATATCTGGATGGTCACTTTTGCTTTGGGATCAATGATTGGGAGTGGAGATTTGCAGCAGTGTCTCTGGGGACATCTTTTTTTTTTTTTTTTCGGAGCTGGGGACCGAACCCAGGGCCTTGCGCTTTCTGTGCAAGTGCTCTACCACTGAGCTAAATCCCCAACCCCTTGAGGATGTCTTAAAGAGTCAGACATACCGAAAGTGAATCTCTCTCTGTCCTGCCCTTTGCTATGTAGACCTGAACAAAGACATCTCTGAACTTCAGTTCCTTCTAGCCCGGAGACTGGATGAGTAACTCTTAACTGTAGGCTTGGGACTAAGACTGTATACCATGCTATACCTGCAGGTGGCCCAGAGAGCACCTATTTAGACAGGAGCCTGCAGACACCCACGCACAGCTCCAGTGTGGATTTTTCTCCTCAGGAAAAGAAATGCTTACTTTTCTTTGATCCACCTATGGCTTAGTGTGGCTAATCAGCCAGAACTCCATCCTATTGTTTGTAGTTAGATCTAACTGTTGATCTAATTACCCAGTTCTAGAATTAAACTCTCATCTGGAGCTGGGAGAACTGCTTCAACCATCTACTCTTTCTAATGGAAACCATGAAGCCTCAAAATTGTCTTGAGCTAAAATGGCAGGTAGCAAAGGAAATCGTATTTTCCCCCCAAGCCCAAACTGAATAAGGGATGTAATCACAGCCCGATTAATATTTACCCAACAAGGTTCTGATTCCTGATCCAGCCAAAAGCTTAACTGCCAGTTAATTGGAGCACAATATTTAAATCTTAATTTCATTACCTGCTGGTAATAATCTTACAATTATAAATCCAAAGTATAACTCGGAATACATTTGCATACATAAAAGAATCTGTCCTCATTCTTGTTCCATGGCACACATGGCTGTTGGTTTAACCTTCAAACCATAGCTGAATATCCTTTTATGGAGAAAGAGATAATGGATTTTTCCCTGCACCGAAGCCTGCTTGGAGAAGGCTAGAAACACATCCACACCATAAAAGGGCATCTGGGCAAGCACAAGAGACACGCCTGTCACCTGTGAGATATGAGCCACCTCTGTGTGGTTTACTGATGCTCTAACATTTCTGCTAACAAGTCAGTCGTACAACAAAAGGCACTTAAGAATTCCCAGACATTCAACACTAATTGTCACAGAAGGGGCAGTGGAGACTGTCATACCCTGCAGAACTCTCAGGCTTTATTAAATTGGGTATTTCTTTATTAAATTGGCCATGGCCTCAATGCCTACATTCTGCCTGTTATATCTCTAGGGCAACATTCTCCCAGAGGAATAGTGTTTGCAGTCTTATTAGCACACCTGTGTGCACATGCGCAGAAAAGAACCATCTCGGCAGCTGGGAGTCCTTCACCAGTGGAAGGGGACGTCTCTGGTCCTGCCAAGACTGAACTCCCCACTGAATGGGATGGTTGGGAAAGGGTAGAATGTGGGAGCGGATCAGGAGAGGAACACCCCTATAGAAGGGGAGTGGGAGGTGCTAGGGAGAGGTTAGCCTGGAAACCAGGAAAGGGAATAACATTTGAAATGTAAATAAGAAATACCAATTTAATAAAGATGGAATTAAAAAAGACACTCCTTCTGGAAGAGGAGAATGTATGATTTCTTTTCAGGATCTGTGGGAAGACTTTGGACATCTGGGAAAATGTGGAATGACCAATAGATCCTTGGAAACATTTGGATAGTTCCAGAAACTCCTGGAAAAGTGGAAGATCCAAGATCTCTATGGCAAGAGAGGAAGGTTTATGTGAACCTGGAATGTGTGGGGAAATTACCTGTCCAAGTTTGTCATTAGAAGGGTCAGCAGAAGGTGGGCCAGGCACAGTGTGATCTTCTTTGAATCTTTCACTGTTCTCTCCAGTACTGTGTTTTGTAGATGTTGCAGGCACTCTGGCTACCAACTCATCAAAGTCCACTTGTTCTTCAAACCCAGTAGACATAGCACAGCTTTTATTTTTCACTTTCCCAAGAATGGGCACTAAAGATGAGGACACTATTTTTCTAGTAGCAGGATGTAAGCAGATGTTCTGGTATCCCTGGTCCTCAGCATTGAGATGTATTAAGAAAATTAAAACACTTGTTTTTTCTGTTCCCACCACACCTGGTATTTACAATATGTGTCAAAGAATCCAGACTCACCCCTAGTTAAATACTTCTTTAATTGTATTAATACATAGCCCGTGGAATCTTATATTTCCAATTACTCCTTCCCATCTGCTCTAGATTACTGTTTATTTTATATTTACTTCAGATGGGAACATATTGCTATGTTCATATTGCTATTATTTCATGTTACAGAACAATCATGACTGAAAAAGTTAATTTTAGTCCTGTTTTAGTTACTCTGTCCCTCATGCACTGAGTTCTGTTTATGGATATGAATTTATGACTCATTATTTCGTCTCCTTAAGTGATTCTTCTGTAACATTCTATTTCAGTCTACTTTTTAATTTTTAATTATCTCTGTGTGTGTCCGTGTATGTGTGTGTGTGTGTGTGTGTCTGTGTGTGTATGTGTGTGTGTGTGTGTGTATGTGTGTGTGTATACACATAGGAGCAAGATGTCCAAGAAAGCCAGTAGGGGGCGGTAGATCCCCTGGAGCTGAAATAACAAGTGGTTGTGCATCACAGGACACGGGAGCCTGAATCCAAACTCAGATCTTCTGTAAAAGCAGTTTGCAATCTTAATTACTATGTCGTCTCTGTGGCACCCTTTTAATATTTCTTCAACTAGTCCAGTTGGTTAGCAATTCCATTAGATGTTGTCTGGGAAAAAACAAAACTTTTTAAAAGTTTTATCCTTAATTTTCACTTTTTTTCTTCTGAGCACAGAATTGGAACTTTAGAGTTATTTCTTTCAGAAGTGAACTTGTGCCATCCTGCCTGTTTTGCCGTGGGTGTGATTTCCAGTCTAACCACAACTGTACCTTCTGTTTTGATTCTCTGTTCTTTTCCTTGTTTTATTTTTCTTTAAAGCTTTTCCACTCCCAAGTTCTTTATTATATAAATATATGATCGTATTAATGATGTATCTCTCCCAGATCAGCTTTTATTTCTCATGAGCACTGAAGGCTGTGTCTGGCTGTACTCTGTGTTCAGCACCTAGGATAGCTCCTGGGTCTCAGCCACATTAAGTGTTTGTTAAACAAAGGGGCTTTTTATTCTTATTTTACAGATGAGATGCCTCAGGCAGAGAAAGCTTATTGTAACGGAACACACTGGGATTCCTAACGTGGTTTCTGAGAGACTTAATGAGTTGAAGACAGAACAGGAGAGCCTAGGTTTCTTAGGGTTGTTCATATAAGGTCTTAGCCGCAGAGGATGAAAGGTAACACGTTCAGTATGGCGAGAACAGCTCAGATTTAGGTTACTACAACTCAGTTTGGATCCACTCACATCAGCCCCTCCCCGGATGTGTGGCTTGCCTGGAAGAGTGTTAAGACAATTGTACATTGAATCCTGTTCTGACATGCAAGCATAAATGTTGAGGACAAATAATCTGTCTAGGATTATAGCTATAAAATTTTATTTTTCTTGTGTTTATTATATTTTATTATATTTATTGTATTTATTTTATTTTGTTGGACTTTATGTTTCAGAAAAGATTTTACAACATAGCTTTTGCTAGCCTGGAAGCTGTTATGTAGACCAGGCTTATTAGAAGAGAATCTTTAAAGAACAATCTTAGGAGCATGTAAAAGCTAGCCTGGATATTGCCCTGCAATGATGGACCTTGCCCTGGGGACCCATGTTAATACAGTAATATGTGGAAAATACTGATTAGCTCTTATTGTTCCTCCTCTATGACTCTGCCTGGAAGGAGCCAAAAGAAATCTTACAGCCACCATACAGCCTGGCAGAAGCAAGGACTGAATTTGAAATATTGAAAGAAGAGAGTAGGGACAAGAGCTTGTATCCAGAATCCATGTGTATATTCCAGGAAGCAAAAACTAGCCTATAGTGATAAAGGCATCATCATGGTTTAAATATGCTTGACCCAGACATGTACCAGACTGAAAACGTAAGTTTGATACCCAGGACCCACATGGTGGAAGGAGAGAGGTGACCCTCACAAATTGTCCTTTGACCTCTGTGTGTTTGTGTGTGTGTATGTGTGTGTGTGTTTGTGTGTGTGTGCGCGTGCTTACAGATTAAAAATGGACAATTTCCTAGACAAATACCAGGCACCCAACTTAAATTAGGAACAGATAATCCAGTTTAACAACCCCATAACTCCTAAGGAAATAGAAGTAGTCATTAAAGGTCTCCAAACCAAAAAGATCCCAGGTCCAGACGTGTTTAGTGCATAATTCTATCAGACCTACATAGAAGACCTCATACCAATACTATCCAAATTATTCCAGAAAATTGTAACAGATGAAGCACTACCGAATTTCTTCTATGAAGCTACAATTACTCTTACACCTAAACCACACAATGACCCAACAAAGGAAGAGAACTTCAGTCCAATTTCCCTTATGAATATCAACGCAAAAATACTCAAAAAAATTCTGGCAAACCAAAGCCAAGAGCATATCAAAACAATCATCCACCATGATCAAGTAGGCTTCATCCCAGGCATGCAGGGATGGTTTAATATAGGGAAAACATGATCCATTATATAAACAAACTGAAAGAACAAATCCACATGATCATTTCATTAGACACTGAGAAAGCATTTGACAAAATTCAACACCCCTTCATGATAAAAGTACTGGAAAAAAATAGGAATTCAAGGCCCATGCCTAAACATAGTAAAAGCCATATACAGCAAACCAGTTGCTAACATTAAACTAAATGGAGAGAACCTTGAAGAAATCCCACTAAAATCAGGGACTAAATACGGCTGCACACTCTCTCCCTACTTATTCAATATAGTTCTTGAAGTTCTAGCCAGAGCAATCAGGAAAGAATAGGAAATCAAGGGGATAGAGATTGGTAAAGAAGAAGTCAAAGTATCACTATTTACAGATGATATGATAGTATATTTAAGTGATCCCAAAAGATCCACCAGAGAACTACGTCAGCAAATTGGCTGGGTAAAAAATTAACTCAAATAAATCAGTAGCCTTCCTCAAGACAAAAGAGAAACAAGCAGAGAAAGAAATTAGGGAAATGACACCCTTCATAATAGACCCAAACAATATAAACTACCTCGGTGTGACTTTAACCAAGCAATAAAAGATCTGTACAATAAGAACATCAAGACTCTGAAGAAAGAAATTGAAGAAGACTTCAGAAGATGGAAAGATCTCCCATGCTCATGGATTGTCAGGATTAATATAGTAAAAATGGCCATTTTACGAAAAGCGATCCACAGACTCAATGCAATCCCCATCAAAATACCAATCCAATTCTTCAAAGAGTTAGACAGAACAATTTTCAAATTCACCTGGAATAAAAAAAACCCAGGATAGCTAAAAGTATTCTCGATAATGAAAGGACATCAGGGGGAATCACTATCCCTGAACTCAATCAATATTACAGAGCAATAGTGAAAAAAACTGCATGGTATTGGTACAGAGACAGACAGATAGACCAATGGAACATAATTGAAGGCCCAGAAATGAATCCACACACCTATAGGCACCTGATTTTTGACAAAGGAGCCAAAACCATTCAATAGAAAAAAGATAGCATTTTCAATAAATGGTGCTGGTTCAACTGGAGGGCAACATGTAGAAGAATGCAGATCGATCCATGCTTATCATGCTGTACAAAGCTTAAGTCCAAGTGGATCAAGGACCTCCACAACAATTCAGATACACTCAAACTAATAGAAGAAAAACTAGGGCAGCATCTGGAACACATGGGCACTGGAAAAAATTTCCTGAACAAAACACCAATGGCTTATGCTCTAAGATCAAGAGTCGACAAATGGGATCTCATACACTGCAAAGCTTCTGTAAGGCAAAGGACACTGTGGTTAGGGGAAAATGGCAACCAACAGATTGGGAAAAGATCTTTACTATCCTACAACAGAGAGAGGGCTTATATCCAAAATATACAAAGAACTCAAAAAGTTAGGTCGCAGGGAGACAAATAACCCTATTGAAAAAATGGGGTTCAGAACTAAAAAAAGAATTCAGAACTGAGGAATGCTGACTGGCTAGGAACACCTAAAGAAATGTTCAACATATTTAGCCATAATGGTATTGCAAATCAAAACAACCCAGAGATTTCACCTCACACCATTGAGAATGGCTAAGTTCAAAAACTCAGGTGACAGCAAATGCTGGCGAGGATGTGGAGAAAGAGGAACACTCCTCTATTTTTGGTGGAATAGCAGACTGGTAAAACTATTCCGGAAATCAGTCTGGAGGTTCCTCGGAAATTGTACATTGAACTACCTGAGTATCCAGCTATACCTCTCTTGGGCATATACCCACAAGATGCCCCAACATATAAAAAGGACAACTGCTCCACTATGTTCATAGCAGCCTTATTTATAATAGTCAGAAGCTGGAAAGAAACTATATGACCTTCAAAAGAGGAATGGATACAGAAAATGTGGTACATCTATGCAATGGAATATTACTCAGTTATCAAAAACAATGCCTTTATGAAATCCATAGACAAATGGTTGTTACTGGAAAATATCATCCTGAGTGAGGTAACTCAACTACTGGAAAACACACATGATATGCACTCGTTGATAAATGGCTATTAACCCAAATGCTTTAATTACCCTAGATGCATAGAACGCATGAAAATCAAGAGGGATGATAAAATTGTGAATGCTTCACTCCTTCTTTAAAAGGGGGGACAAGAATACCCTTGTCAGGGAATGGAGAAGCAAAGACTAAAACAGAGACAGAAGGAACACCCATTCACAATCTCTCCTACATGTGGCCCATACATATACAGCCACCCAATTAGACAAGATGGATGAAGCAAAGAAGTGCAGGCCGACAGTAGCCAGACGTAGATCTTCACTGAGGACACAGCCAGATTACAGGAAATGCACAGGCGAATGCCAGCAACAAACCACTGAACTGAGAACAGGACACCAGTTGAAGGAATCAGAGAAAGAACTGGAAGAGCTTGAAGAGGCTCGGTACCCCTTATGAACAACAATGACAAGCAACCAGAGCTTCCAGGGAATAAGCCACTACATAAAGACTATACATGGACTGACCCTGGAATCTGACCTCATAGGTAACAATGAATATCATAGCAAGATCAACAGTGGACAGGGAAGCCCTTGATCCTGCGAAGACTGAACCCCAGTGAACGTGATTGTTGGGAACGCGGCATTAATGGGGGGCGATGGTGAGGGAAACACCCATATAGAAGGGGAGGGGGAGGGGCGAGGGGGATGTTGTTCAGGAAACCGGGAAAGGGAATAACAATCAAAAGTAAATGAGAAATAATCAAGTAAACAATGGTATGGAGATGGGGTATTGAAGGAGACACTTTAATGAATCAACATACCAAAGTTTTGGAAATAATTCATCTCAAGTATATATTGATGATGGAGAAATAGATCACACCTACAATAGTCTTAATGTACTTCTAGAAATTTTAAAATCAAAAAGTTGGAGATCATCTAGAATGTTTCCCAACCTGAAAAAGATGATTTGCATTCTTACTCTCTTCTTTCAAAGAAAAAAATTATGGAATGGGTTTTGAGAAGGCTTCATTTCCCAACAAAGGAGACTCACTGAGATGCAGGCCTAGGATAAGATGAGGTTCGTTTGCATGTGTTCCATTACGCATTCAGACATAGTTATTGTGTTTCTATGACTCTTCAAATGTGGACTTGATTAGACTAGTTACACTGATAATTGAGGATATTTTCTCATCTGTAACATAGATGAGGTATACTGATAATTGTGGAATTTATCTCATCTGTGACATAGACTAGGTACAGTGATAATTGAGGAGACTTTCTGATCTGTGACGTAGACTATGTACACTGATAATTGGAGGACATTTTCTGATCTGTGACATAGACTATGTACACTGATAATTAAGGACATTTTCTCATCTGTGACATAGACTAGGCACAATGATAATTGGAGGACATTTTCTCATCTGTAACATAGACTAGGGAAAGTGATAATTGGAGGAAATTTTTTTGATCTGTGACATACTGTTCTTCTGTCTCTTGCCAGAGTATGTCCTGGGCAATGGGAACCTCTCTCACTTATTTTTCTTCATTTCAGGAAGGCAGTTTCCCTATGATGTTTAGACATAGCACCTCCTCTGACGTGTGATGTGCAGTGAGCCATTTCCAAAGAGGGTCACTGTGACTTGGGTTGACAAGCAATCACCTTCTGCTACAGTCAACCATTCCTCATCTAGCATGTCGCCTCGGCTCTTCCAATGCACTTCTGAGTGTGGAACTTACTTTTATACAAATGGCCAGCACTGTAACTACATTTCAGGACTTTCTTTATTCTGTCATTAGACTCTGGACAAGATTTTAGATTTATAAGGTATGTTTCAGTCTAGGTCCCAGAAAGTATTTATGTCAACTATAACATCAGAAACTTCCAAATCTACACCTAAAACATGCGTTGGGTTAAGGGACCCAATGAGCCATCTATTATTTTGATAATACATACAAAGAATTTCTCTTCCATCTAACTGATACAGACATGACTCTTACTGTGTTGCCTCAGTGTCCCATACTGGATTGTACCTAGACAGAGGGTTCACAATAGTCCAGTTCTGTTGCAATTCACAATGTTGTATTTCCAAATACATAAGAGTTTCTCACTATCAAACATTCTGTTCTATTCTTCAAATCGAAATTTATTATAGGCCACATATTTACTGAAGTCATCTTGAACAATTCAGCGTTTTAAAATATAACCTTTATAGCAAAGAAAAAGAAGGGCAGAGGATGTTACCATTTAGTAATTAAAAAAACAACAAACTTAAAAATAAACATACTGAAAAACGGGACATAACTATTTCTAACCATGCAACTTAGGTCTGATATATCCTGAAATGATCACCACTATTTTTTTATCAAATATTATTTTTTATTTATTTCTCAATATTTTATGCCATGTTTTAATTTCTGATTATGTGGAATCAGAAAAAAGAATGTATTATTCTTTAACTCCAAGGAAATAAAATAACTTATCTTGTGATACATAACCCTGAATATTCTACAATTTCATGTGGAATAAAATAGTGTATAGGCAAAATTATTGTGTCTTTATGTAGATTAGAAATTAAGTGTGTTATAAATATAAAGTTTGGACCAGAACTTACCTTACCGAGAAAGGCTAACTAAGCTTGAGTATCTCCTTTGAACAAAGATGCATCATCATCCTTTCTCATGTGTAGGTCTGATTTATAGACACCATTGCTAGATTTCTCATGTTGGGATATGTAAAAAAGTGAAATTAGTGTCTCAAATTATTATCTTATTTTAATATAAACTATGTAGACATTGTGGAAAAATGTACTGATACATTTAAACTTCACATCACTTCTTTAGTGGTAAATTAATTTTCTTTTAAAAGAAATGTTCGAAGGGAGTTCAAAATCGATTTAAGATGAGACTAACTGCTGTGCAAGCTTCATGATATCATTGGGTCCATGACTCGATGCTGGAAAATTGCACTCTAGTTATCCATCTGTGAAGTGTGACATATACATGTGCAGACATACAAGCAAATAAACATAAAGATGCACACACATTCATACATGCTGGCACACATGCTGCAAAAAGCATATACTTTCAAAGGTGGTTTTGTTTTCTTTGCTTTCATTTACTAGTAATGACTCATACCTTTAATTATACTATAAAATCTGAGAAGGGCTGAAAAGTAGGAGGCCAGAGCTTCACATGTGAGAGCTTCAGAGGAGTTAGTACAAGGCTAACATGAAAAACATGAGAACTTTTCTCAAAATCCTAAGAGCTTGACATATAGATCAGGGCCTGCCTGGAACACAGTAGGTTATGGCTTTGATTTTCACAACTGAATTTTTTCAGTCAAATTTCAGGTACTTCTCTATTGAATGATTTTCAAATAACCAAATTGTGATTAATTTTTAGAATTCTTTTTGTGTTCAAATGTAAATCTCCTAAACTCTAACCTTTATCTCTGACTTTCTAAACCAGAAAAAACATAGGAACATTCAATATTTCTGGCCTTATATGTTGTTTATTTTCATTTTAAATAGCTTTCTTTTATAGCATTATAGTGTTCCTGGGATTTACAGATTACCTCCTTGGAATATTATGGGATACAGACTTAGAACCTTTGGGTCAGACCTTCACTGGTTCTATCACACAATTTATCATTCCTCTTTCAGGTGACATAAGGAGCTGTTGCTGAGCTGTGGCTAAGACTGAGTGTGGATTACATTAGCGTCGACTTCCTTCTCCATTGTGAAGCCATACATGTTCCTTAAACACATTCCTGAAAGGTAGTTTCCATATATCATGGAGTTTTCATTAGATAGCTACATTCTTTCATTTTTGGAGTATGTTTTTGAAGACTATTCTGGCATTTATGTCAATTGCTATCCCTCTTTCGTGGGAAATTTCTGTTTCTTTTCTGGAATCTTCTAGGAACTGTTTTTCTGCTGTTTGCCGGGTTCAGTTTGATCACCTGGGTCCAGATTTCTTTTTATTTATCTTGCCTTATATTGTTTGTTTTGGTTGAATATTATATTGTTCTCATTCTACAATTCCTTCCTTGTTATGCCTGCATACTTTTCTCTTCTTATTTTGACTTTTCCTCCTTTTAGTCTTCTCTACACCCATGGCCCAGTGATGAGCCTGGGTATTGCTCATCACTGTTTCTTGTGAATGAGCTGTTATATAGAGTTATTAGTTTTCAATGTCTAAGAGTATAGATTCTAGTTCTTGGTATTTATGAAATTTGCAGAGATCATAACTTCTAGAATAACGTGATATCCTTAACTTTTCATTTTTTAGTTTTTCTGGAATGATTATAATTAACAATTTATAGACAATAACAAGCATAAGAAAAATGTATATTGTGTACATATTTCTGCAAGAGGTCTCATGTTTTTGTTATGGCTCAAATTGAGGCTCTTGGCTGATACTGTCTCACCCCTGGAGACTGGGGGACTTTAGGCAGAGCTTGTCTCTCTCCGGGTCAATATTTAGACTGGAAATCTTTTCTTTATGAAAATGCTAATGCTCAGGCTGCCAACAATTTTGCTTCAGAAGCCGACCCTCAGAGATATTGGGACCCTGACATGTTTTTGGAATAGGTAGATTTCCTCTAGACCAGACTGGTTATCCAGATCAGTTCTACACCCAGATTAATGATATAGCAATTAAGGCCTAGAAAGCATTGCCTAATAGAGGTGCAGTCTCCAGGAACCTTACCAAGGTTCTGAAATGACCCACTGAGGCATTTTAAGACTTTGTAGCCCGCATTGTGGAGTCCGCTACTAAGATCCTCAGATACCCCGATATATCTATGCCTCTTATTAAACAGCTAGTGTATGAACAATGTACAAAAGAATGTAGGTCTGCTATAACGCCATACAAACATAAAGGTTTGGAAGTTTGGATGAAGGTCTGCAGGGAGATAGGAGGGCCATTGACTAATGTTGTCTCAGCTGCAGCAATGATGCAATTAATAAGAAGGTTCCTACAGGTACTTGTTTCAAATGTGGCCACAAAGGGCATTACAGAAGTCAATGTCCTGAAAGAAATAGGGAACATAGTAATAACAGACCTCCACAACCTAATTTGTCCCCTCACTGTAAAATACGGAACCACTGGGCAAATGATCTGTGAAGGACTTGGATGTTCCATCATCATGGCAGGGAGCATAACACTGGAGCAATAGAGAGCTACTGCTCTGTAAGCAGAGAGAGAGAGAGAGAGAGAGAGAGAGACAGAGAGACAGAGAGACAGAGAGACAGAGAGACAGAGAGACAGAGAGACAGAGAGAGACAGAGACAGAGAAAGAGAGAGAGAGGGAGGGAGGGAGGGAGGGAGAGAGAGAGAGAGAGAGAGAGAGAGAGAGAGAGAGAGAGAGAGAAACTCTGGCAAAGCATGGGGATCTTGAAAACTCAAACACCACCCTTGTCGACACACCCACTTCCTCCAATGAGGCAACACTTCTTATTCAATCTAATCCTTGAAAATACAGTCACTCCCTTTTAACTAAATATTCAAATACATGACTGTGGGAGCCTTTCTTATTCAAACCGCCACACTCCCCATGGCTTGCTCCCTTACTATTTCTTACAGCCTAAAAGGCTATTCTTTTTATACATGACTACTGATGAACTTGCCCACAATAGTGGGCCCTCCCACAACAATCATTATCAAGAAAATGTTCCATAGACTTGCCCAAAGGAGGCAGTTCTTGAAATGTTCTCTCTTCTCAGTTGACTACAGATTGTCAAATTGGGAAGAAAAAAAAAGAGCAAGAGACCCAGCACCATAATGTTTCTCTTACTCCATGTTACATACTCACAACCAGTCACTCTCTTCTCTCAGTGTATAGACCCACTTCTCTGTATGGCAGAGCTGAAGAGTGACTACTGTCACCAACATGAATAATCGAGGATATGTGACAAGAAATGAATACATTCTACAGCTCCCAATGCCAAGCAAAAGCATTTTAGTGTGTGTTACACTTACTGGGAGACTGTCAGTCACTGACCACTTAATGGGTCAAAGTAGGCCAGAGAACCAAACGGTCACAACATACATATCATCTCCTCTCAGCAGGAGACATAGCCCTTTCTCAAAACCCATGAATCTATCTGTATGCTTAGATTTTTTCAAAACCTAATTTATTTAGGATTTTTACGCACTTCAACCACCTTCTATCCCACCAACCAGAGCTAGCTGAGAGAGAAAGTTGATAGGAAAAGGGAGAGAGTTGGGAACCTCTTTAGAAGTAATTCTTTGAGGCAACTCCAATCTTCATTGTGCAGTATGCTCCAATAGTAAACGCAAAAAATGAATCAGTAGCAGTGCCTTGATCTGTCAGAGACCACAAGGCTCTAAAAAACAAACAAGAAGCAGCAGAAGAAGCCAGAAGGAGCCTGAATAGCACAGGTTCTTTTTTGCATTTCTCATTATGGAACGAAGACCAGCAAAGACCATCGAAGCTTTGCAAGGTGTAGCAATGTTAAAATGTCCTCTCCCTCTCTGTGGGATTACATGTATGTTCTCTATAAACATCCTGTCCCCCTTCAAGCATGTGCTCCAGCAAAATATCAAATGCCTTTTCATGTGTCTGCTTCAGCAAAACATCCTCTCCTAACATAGCTTCCACAAAAACATCCTGTGACACAAATGAATTTCCAAAGAAACCAAAATATTTCCACTTCATCTAGCATATCTCATACTCGGCTGTGACATCACAAAACATATAATGGCAGTCTTGCAAGGGTCCTACGCCCCAGCTCCATCAGCAGCTGGAGCTTCTGCAATTGCACTCCATGAAACTCAACCCCTTTTGTGAGCACAACCTTTTGTTATCCCGGTAAACATTGTGCTCTCTCCATCTTTGCTCTCAGCCAATTGCTGTCCAACTTCCAGCCAACGCAGCTGTGACATGAAATAACCCTCATCAAGAAAGCCAATGAATTTGACCTGATTTTTTTTTCCCTTACAAAACTGCATGTTCTCCCTTGATGGTTATACTGGTGTCTGAGTCATCTGTAATAAAACCCACTACTATTAAGAGCAAAGTCACAGGAACTATGACAAATAGCAAATCACACAAGCATCACAGTTAACCAAGCCTTTTTTGGCACTTTATTGAAGTATAATTTACAGACTTAAAAATCCATTTATTTTAAGTGTGTAATTTGATGATTTTAAAGCAAAATTTATAGCTTGCTTCCTTTTTTAAATACTCATTTCCCACTACTTCATACGATATCAAAGTCTATGAAAAACACAAAAGTGAAGTCAGGAGAAGGACCTGAGCGGGAAGCAACAAGGTTCTTGATTTGCTAAGACAACAGATACATTGGCAGAATCATCTGGATAAAACCACTTGGGAAACATTGTGTCTTCTCTTAGAGTGCAGCCTGCAGACAAAGAGTTTAAAGGATTAAGTCATGGGTCCTCCTACATCAAATCCGGACCTGACCTGGTATGGTCAGCATCAGTTTTGCCCACTTTCATGTTAACCCCATTCATCATTCTTACAAGTTGCCTAGCAACTCACATAGTAAACAAACTTATTTTGGTTCATGGTTTCATAGGTTTTGGTCCATGGTCAAATGACCATGAAAGGGGCACTATAGAGATCAACTGCTAACCTCACTGGCATCCAAGACGCACCAACACAGGAAGAGTCCAAGGACAAAAAAAACACTCTCCAAGACGTGTCCCAAATGACCAAGTCCCTTAATTTCATATCTCCTAGTTTCCCACCACCTTCATACACATCCATCAACAGATGAACTCATTCATTACAGCCCACAGGGTCCAATTGCTTATCATAGTCCCACCTTTGAACATTGTACTGGGACAATGTGTATATTAAACCCATAGGGTAGGGCCAGAAGGTTGTGTTAGACGTCTAAACTACACCTCACACTAGAAACAGCTGGGTAGATTTCTCAACATCTCCTCTTTCTTTCTAGTACTGAGCTACACCATGTCTGCATTGCAGCATTTTGTCTGGGGTAAGATACCGTCAGCAGTCAATTGTAAAGACGCCCCCCACCATGTGTTCGCTTGAATGTAAAATGGGACATCTATAATATAGACACACACGCATATACACAGAATCACAGAGAGAGGCAAAAAGGGAAGGAGTTGAGTCTTAGGAACCATCAAGGAAGAGGGAGTCGAAATATAAGATAGAGATGTCAGCGAGAACCAGAACAAAGCAATGTCTTCTCTACACGACAGGAACACTATCCCTCAGCCTTAGCTGATAGGAAATGGAGAGCCAGTTTTCTACAAAGATATAACAGGTGATAAGGTGTCCAGGCTCCAGTGGCTTGCCCAATGCCCATGAATTTATGGACAGCATAAATGACTTGAGTGGGTTATTACAGAAGGCAGAAAGAGAGCTTGAAGTTGGGAGAAGGGATTAGGTGGGGATGGATCTGGTAGGAGTTAGGAAGAGAAGTGAGAAGTAATTTCTATCAATATATAATGTAGGAAGTTCTCAAGGAATTAATAAATGTGGTTTTTAAAATACCATATCTGTACTGAACAAATACAAACCATTTTTCTTGTCATCTCCTAAATAAGAGCACCACATTATTTCATTTCATTAAGTACGAAAGTAATGCAGAGATTATTTAAAATATAGGAGGATCTGGGGATGCGGCAGAGGGGTAAAGCCAAGTGTGTGGTCACACATGGAAACACCAGTTTTTGGTATGGAAACAGGAGGATGACCAGGGCTTCCTGAGAGTGAGCCTCACGTCAGGTTCAGCAAGGGACCTTGTCACAAGGGAATAAAGTAGATAGTGAAGGAACAGAACACTCTCTACCCTCCCCCAGCCTCTGAACTTACATGTCTCTATGCACACACGCACACACACACACACACACACACACACATATAAATATGACTAGAGTATACAAGAGGCTTGCATAGGTTATATGCAAATGCAGTGTCGTTTTATCCAAGGAACCTGAGGAGTTTTAGATCATTGGGAGTACTGGGGCCATCTCTCAGAGGACAGGATATATCTCCGTATTGTGCAAACGAATCCTTTGTTGAGTGTGTGTCAGTGACTCCACACAGATCTCCTCCTCTAGGTTCCTGTGTATCACAGAGAATGATCTGGAAATACTGAAAAAAATTTAAACTAAAGGATTCGTTGGGGTTTCTAGGCTTGCATTAAATTCATATTTTTCAGGTTTTATTAAATGGAAGGAAAATTTTCAGCTTACAGCAACAATAGACTCAATCATGTTGGCTTCTGTTTTACCCATTATGAATAGCAATTAATTGCACATCAATAGCTCACCATGGTTTGTACTAAATCAGGATGAAGGGATATGTTTCCGTACAGATAAGTAAAGCCAATGTGGATAATCAAGGAGAAAAGGGGGAGGTATGATGCCTTTGGCTTATGGGAGAGTTATGGCTTGCTTGGATACTTGTTATGAAAATAACCCCAACCTCTCCAAATGAAATGTAATGGTAAAAAATACTACCAAATGGGATGGACAATCATTACTTGATTTCTTTAAAAGAAAAAAAATAAAAAACATACTTTAGGATTTTGAATAAGTGTGAACCTCAGAATTTCAAATATTTGATTATGTTTGGTTTCCAGTTGGTGGATTGTTTACAAAGAATTGGGCGTTGTGTTTTTGTTAAAAGAGATGTGTCAATGGGAGGTGTAGGGCTTGAGATTTTAAAAGCCCTCCAGGCTTATCTCTCTCTCCCTCTCCCTCTACCTCTCCCTCTTCTTCTTCCTGTCTCTGTCTCTGTCTCTGTCTCTGTCTCTCTCTGTCTCTCTCTGTCTCTCTCTGTCTCTCTCTCTCTGTCTCTCTGTCCCTGTCTCTGTCTCTGTCTCTGTCTCTGTCTCTCTCTCTCTCTCTCTCTCTCTCTCTCTCTCTCTCTCTCTCTCTCTCTCTCTCTCTCTCTCATCTGGGGAGAAGGATGTGTGCTCTCAGGAACTACTCCAGCCATGCCTGCCTGCCTGCCAACCTGCTGCCATGGTGTCTACCACGATGGTCCATGGACTCATCCTCTGAAACTGTAAGACCGCAATTAAATGTTTCCTTTCAATAATTCGTTTGATCACGGTGTGTCTTCACAGCAATAGAACAGTAACTAAGGCACACATCTTCCTGTTTTTTTCTCATACTTCTGTATTTATTTCATAAAAGTTACCTGTTTTCCATTGAACAGTTTTATGAGTAAGTTTCAAGTTTAAAGACAAATAGTGCCAAATAGGAGTGGCACTACTAGGAGGTTTGACCATGTTGGAGTGGTTGTGGCATTGTTGGAGTAGGTGTGTTACTGTGGGCATGGGCTTTAATACACTAACCATAGTGGCCTGGAAGCCAGTCTTCTAACCACCTTCAGAGGAAGATGTAGAACTCTCAACTCCTCCTGCACATGCCTGCCTAGATGCTGCCATGCTGCTGCCTTGATGATAATAGACTGAATCTATGAATCTCTAAGCCAGCCCCAACTAAATGTCCTTGTAAGACTTGCATTGGTCATTGTTTCTTTTCATAGCTGTAAAACCCTAAGACGTACATTCATATATACATATACATATACACCTAGGTTTATACACACACACACACACACACACACACACACACACACACACACACCATTTACAGGGAATTTATATCTAGCCAGTGCCCCTGCAGTTTCATTGGTCCATCTCATACACATGTTCATGGAACATGTCTCTCTCTGTTTCCTGTTCTAGGAAGTACATCGACAACATCTGCAGACTCGCTTCATTTTGCTTTATTCTCCTCTTCAGCCTTAGAAATCTCAACTTACAGAGAGGGGAATATGGGAACTTGATTAGATAGCTCTTTTTGTCTGTGGGTAGCTTACATCTCAAGTCACAAAGGGAAAATAAATATAACAAGAAATAAAAATACACATCCAAACCATGATGGGAAGTTCATATCCGTTTCCCTTAATGAATGTCCACTTTGGAAATTGGAATCCACACTGAGATGAGACTTTTTGAAAAATCCTAATTCGCAGGCAGACTTTGCTATTTCTCTTTCCTTGAAAAGGAACACCACTAGAAAAAGACAGACAGTAGGTTGGTTTTGTCCACATATCGAATCAGAAGCATTTGATATTGAGCATAGAGGGGACTCACCCCATGTTTACCAAAGAATAAAGTGATATGGGGGCAGGGGAGACATCTAGAGAACAGTTGGTGCCTTATTGGTATTAAAAAAAATTCCTGAAGTCAAGAAATAATATTTGACAAAAGAAAAAACTATGTTTTCCTTAGGCAGAACTGTTTTTAAAATAACCTTCCCTTTAGTCATGGAAAGAGGGAGGTGGAGCAGGTCAGTATGTAGATAACTAAAGTCATTCCCATCAAAAAATTAAGAATGATCTGGATTTTTAATGGACTTGAATAAAATTAGAAATTTTAGCTTTCAAAGGGGAAAAATTGTGTTCCAGAAAGAGAGAGAGACAAAGGAGTTTCCAAACTCATACTTGATTCTTTCAATAAATCTACTGGTAACTCATGTGTATGTTGATATTAGGATTAAAACGCAAGATGGTTATCTCGACTTAAGAGTTTAACGTGTGTGAATACCTGCCAGTAGAAAAATTGTCCGCAGATTTCTCAAAAGGCAGGAAAAAGCCACCGTGGAGTTACTGAATTTTGTTTCAAAGACTTTAGCTCCTTGTCTGCAGGGATGCAGGGCCTCAAAGGAAGGGCCTGAGACCTCCTAAGAGGTAGCGTCCAACAACTGAGGCCATGCACACAGAAGGAAGTAGCCTTTCTCAGAAAATGGAGCTAGGGGAGCTAAAAAATGAAGGCAACACATCGATCAAATCGCTGTAATAGAACGACGGCAGCCAGTTCACAGAGGGAGGCAGCTGTCAGCGACTCAGCCAAGAACTAAGAGGATTTGAAAAGATAATAACAACACAGAGTTCACAGAAGCCACTAGAGACTCTGGGGTCTGCGAATTTAATCCCATGTACTTTGGGCAGAGAAAACAATCCAAACCAGAGATCCCTCTTGCTCAGCCCAACGGAACGCTGTGCCGTGCCGCGGATGTCCCATGTCAAGGACTCAACCTAGATTCTGGAAGCCTGTGAAAAACCGGAACTAGGTCATTTAAGTGCTGTCACCGGAAATGGCTCAAATCTGCACCTTGATTGGAAGGAAAAAAAATAAGTCATACAGCAACGAAGTAATCCTTGTCAGGGTCTGTGTGAGGTCGGAAGTGGACGGCACCATGATCAATCAGTAAGCACTGCATACAAGAGTCGGTTGAGCCCACACAAATGAGGAAATGATTTTTAAATTTAAACACAGGTTCTAATAAGTAGTAACTTTTAAGTGTCCAGTTTTAGCACAAGCTTCCAGATTATGTGGTTTCTCAGGCTGAAGAACGCCGCAAAAGACATGAGTTTTAAACTTCGGAGGTTCCCACTATATGACGGCAAACTAAGGAAAGCATGGAGGTGGGGTGTGGTAAAACGAACTAGAGGAAATCTGTAAAACCAAGAAAGGAGAATTCAAATGACTTGTACGGGAAAGGCCAGCAACAGGGAATGGCTCAGAAGACCATCTTTGTTTTCAGAGTTTATCACAGCAAAATAGGCAAAGACTGGTAGCAAAATTGCCACTTGTCCCTGTGTACAACCTCTGAACGTCCACAAACACACACACACACACACACACACACAGAGAGAGAGAGAGAGAGAGAGAGAGAGAGAGAGAGAGAGAGAGAGAGAGAGAGAGAGAGAGAGAGTGAGAAGGGGAGGGGGAAGGGGAGGGGTAAGGTGAGGGGATGTTGACCGTAATCATCTGGTAAGCCCTAAAAACCACAGGATGGGTCTGAGGAGGATCGGAGGTTGAAACAGCTTACTGCCTAAGCAGACCTAAACTCAGATCGCAGTCATCATGACACAGGCAGGGGAAACCTGTAACCCCAGGACAGGGAGGGGGAACAGAATCACTATGGTCTGCTGGCTTCCAGCCCGGATGAAAATATGAGAGTTTGGGATCAGGCAAAGACACCACTGTCTTAGTTAGTTTTACATTGCTGTGAGGAGACACCATGACCAAGGCAATTCTTAATAAAGGAAACATTTAATTGGGGCTGGCCTACACTTTCAGAGCTTCAGTCCGTTATTATCATGGTGGGAAGCATGGCAGTGTCCAGGTAGACATGGTGCTGGAGAGTGTTCTATATCTAAATCCGAAGGCAGCCCTGAAAGAGACTTGCAGCCACAGGCAGCCAGGAAGAGCATCTCTCTTCCTCATTGGGCAGAGCTTGAACACTAGGAGCCCTCAGAGCCCGCCTACACAGTGACACACTTTCTCCAACAAGGCCACACCTCCTAATAGTGGCACTTCCCATGAGCAAAGCATGTTCAAACCACCACAGTGCATCAAAAGAAAATGGCAGAGAGACATAGAGAAAGATACTGCATGATAACCTCTTGTAGCAGGGTGCTGCAAATCCCCCCCCACACACATAAACCCATGCACATGTGCACACATGAGCAGATTTATTTATTTATTTATTTATTTATTTATTTATTTATTTACTTTGTTTTTATTTTTTTCCTTAAGTACTTGATACATACATATAATGTGTTTGTGCAAATCAATCCCCATCCCCTCCCCTCAAATTCCTCCCCTTTCCTCCCTAATAATTCCATCTGCATTTTAATAGAAACTGCTGAGTCCATTTAGTGCTGACTAGATGTGTGGGGGTGGGTACAAACATCCAGGGGAGCATGGACAGCTGTCAGGGGAAAAATCCATGAAGAAAACAGGCCCTCTGCCCTGTAGTCATCAGTTGCCAATAGTTCTTCAGTTGGGGTAGAGGAGCTTCCAGAGTCTCCATCTGTCTATTCTGGGATTTATCTGTGCAGATTTTGTAGATGGGATCCTAGACACTGTGAAACACATGAACACACACACACACACACACACACACACACCAAAATTTATAACCAGAGAATGGTTTTTAAAAGGTTACACAACGTCCTAAATTCAGTTCCTGGGTAGCAAAATATTTGAATTACACACAAGATCATAATACTGTCTATATAAAGTTAAATTATTCAAATGAATATTTTAAAGTTCAGCAGATCTTTATATGGTAAATAGCACAGGCTGAACGAAATCAGTTGGTGCCAAACCTCCCTACAGCTGCACAAGAAAAATTGTAAATCAGTGTTCAAAAGCGTGAATCTACCAGGGTGAGGGGATCATCAGAAATCGAGGACCTACAGAATAGGTTACGGAGGCTCAGTAGACCAGACAGGTGGATCATAAGCAAAGAGCCTGGAAAACGGGCCATTCATATCTTGACAACCTTCAAAGGCTAGGGGAAATGCAGGGATAGGTACCCCTCAAAGTAGGAATAAAAAAACTTTAATACATTTACAGGACACTTAGCTTCTAAATACAGTGTGGATTGGAATCTACAGTGTGAAATGTCATAGGAGTAGTAGTATCCAGTTTTCCCCCTTGCTGTGACAAAAGTGTGTCATTTAGGGGCTGGAGAGATGGCTCAGCTACTCAGAACGCTTAGCATCCTCACAACTGACTCTGGCTCTGGGAGATCTGAATCCCTCTTCTGGCCTTTGCAGATTCTGCAGCCACATGACATAACACAAAAAAGACCCATGAACAAAAGTAAAGATGAGAACTTAAAATGAGTCATTTAGTTGACGTTAATGCACCAAGGTTTGTAGAGAGAATTTCTTCTAAGCATCACCTGTCAATAAAAAAAAAAGTCTATGACATATGAGCTGAGGCTGGAAATAGAAGGTGGGACACTGGCAGGAAGAGAGGATTCTTGGAAATAGTGTACAAAAGTTATGTCAAGATGTCAGTGAAAACTAACCAGGATACCTCCTAAGCATGAAGACCTGGGTTGATTCACAGAACCCACATCAAAATGTGAGTGGAGAAACCTAATGCCAGCTGGGGAAACAAGGACAGGATCCCCAGGATCTGCTGACAACCACAGCTGGCATGAATGTTAAGTTCCTGGACCATTAGAGACCCTGTCTCGAAAACACAGACCATGCCTAAGGATGAGGCGTGAGGTTGTTCTCTGACTCTACCTGAATGTGGAGACATATACACACATCTGCACATATATGCATCTACACACACCCATGCACACACCTTAGGTAAACAGATGATAGAAATTAGATAAACAAATGGTAGATGGATAGAAAAATAGGCAAATTATAGATAGATAGATAGACAAATGATAGATAATAGACAGATAGATAATAGACAGACAGATAGATAGATAGTAAGTAGATGGATGGATGGATGGATAAATAGGTGATAGATGATACACAAATGACAGATTAGATAGATAAGATAGACAGCCAGGCAGACAGACAGATAAGATAAATAGACAGCATTGTATTTGAATGCAACTACTACAGAACAGATTGGAGCCCCCACTCCTTTACTTTCAGAACATAACCTGTATTACAGGGGAACTCACAACTTCCCCACAAGAAGCAAGCATCCTATTCCAGCAGAGAGGTGGAAACAGATGTTAATGTTTTCCCTGTGCCTTCGTGGTTCAGCACTGTGTATCACAAGATGAAAAACATGCCACAGTAATTAAGTGTTAATTTCGTTGTGGCAGAAAATAAAAGAATGGCACCTCAGTTAGCAAGGAAGGCAGCACCGACCAATGATTACATTTGACCCGAGTTTGCTGAGCCCTGAAGTAAGAACTGTGGGTCCCAGGAGGCCCGAGCTCTCACGCAAGGCTCCTGGAGAGTGAAAAGGTCCTACACGAGTGATAGTTATCCTTTAACTTTAATCAACTTCTGTACTGGCTATGTCCGCCCTGCAGCCCGTGAGGTCATTGTAGGGCTGTAGGTTCCTGAAGTATTGGATCTGGGTGGTAAACCAGTGTAGATGTGGATTGTAGGATGGCGTCCTGCCTGGTGGTATCTGGACCAGCACAGAGGTGCAGGGATGAGGGGCGAGGATGAGGAACATCCTTCCTCCCCTGGGTCCTCTAGAACCTGTGCCCAATACCCAGCATTAGCTTTGCACCCTTAGCTACCTAGTTCTGGTTATGTTAACATAGGGTGACTTCTGCACTTTTTAACCTACATGAATGTCTAGCAGCTTACGTTATGTGACCTGTCCTGGGTACACCTGAACAATGTGTGTAAAACTCATGTAGGTCTCTAACTACAAAAAATTCCAGCCAGGTGTACCTTATCATGGATATTCAGGAGCAGACTAGTGGCTCAGACAACTCTATTAGTTGAAAACCTACTCCAGCATGGATGACACTCAAAATAGCTACATCCTGTAGATATCAGCCCAACTAGCAGGCAGCTCCACCCAAGAAGCCCCCTTCATCATGGCTGCCCCTGACCCCCGGGCAATTGTTCTCATCTTCTAGCTCTTTGGAACAGGACCTGATCATCATAACTTTCGAGATTCCTAAGCCTTATAGGTTTCTTAAGCTTCCTGAATCTTCTGACCTTCCTTCTTCCCTCCAGAAAGGAATGCTTCAATTCCAATGGATTCCCAACACAACCCATGAATAAATAAATGTCCAGAGGTCCCGAAACAACATTCATTCAGTCAAAGTAACTAAATCCAGAGCAAAGAACATTCTTGCTGAGTGCTGTCCTTTCGATACCAAATGTCTCCCAAGGTCCCATGCTAAGGGAGGGAGTGCTGTAGACAATGGCTATCGTTTCCCCAGCAGCACATCCTAAGACCTAAGGTGTGCAGTGTTGAAACAGTCAGGATCCCTGCCCAACTCCCTGACCTCAAAGAAGAAGATACAAGAAACCCAGAGGGGAAAATAGCTAAACTTGCAACAACATCGCCCGCCACTTACAAAGTTGTGATTTACTTGAACAGAAGAAACTACATCACCCAGCTCCACCCCTTTCCAGAGGTTACTTTAGCATTAGCTCAAAATTTCAAACCACAAGCAAAGGGGGCCCAGAGTGATGCTACCGAAAACTGAGTTGAGCAAACAAAACTGTGTAATGAAGATGCACTGGAAACACAAGGGAGGACTAGGCAGGCTGGGCTCAGTACTACCTGTCAGGCTGTTGCCCCCTTCCTTCTCCACAAAGTGGACCTGCCTTTGCAGGCAGAAATCCACAAGTTCTGCCCCTCTAAGCAGCTCTGACAAGCTCCCAGGGGAGTTAAGAAGGACTTCCTACACCATCAGCCGTGTCTCCTCTGTGCTGATGTGAATGAGACATGAAGATTTGGGGAAGTGGAGTGAAGAGAGGCTTGCCTGGCAGAGAACAGTACTCACAGCTCTGCACATAAAGACCCATCCTGAATTCTCAGATGGTGATAAACAGAAGGGTAAGAAGGAGACCCACACTGAGCAGTCCTGCAGCTGAGTGGATTTACCTTGTGTCTGACACGAAGACAGAAATAGTCCCATACATTCAATCCCACTGTCCTAGGAGAAGCTACAGTAGTAGCTCCAGCAGCAGACATCCCAGTAAGAGTTGGCTGCTCATCCTATCAAGAATAGCACTTGCTTAAGAACAGGGTCCTAACTACAAATGGGCCCTGGTATATACAACCACTCAACCCAGAGAACTGAGAGCTATGACAGGATCTACAGGGGTTATCACAGGGCAAGCTTCTTCCTTCTGTGTGGCCATTTCATCCCCACTGGGCTTGGGCCAAGTTGAGAGCAGCAAGGGATTCAGTGTGTGTGCCCTAAAGTTGCTACAACACGTGCCCATACATGAGGGATATCACAACAGATGCTCATTCTCTCAGCATTCTGGAAGTTGAGTGTCTAGAGCCTAAGTGTCAGTAGGGCTTTGCGTGCACACATACACGTGCACACACACACACACACACACACACACACACACACACACACATACACAGAGATAGAGAGAGAGAGAGAGCTACCTGCCCCTCCCCTTGTTTCTGCAGGATGCCACCACCCTTTAGCTTGTGGACACATCGTCCATCCTTGTCTCTTTTGTCACATAGTGACCTCCTCTGCTTCTCATTCTTCTCATGGGCTCAGAAGTCAACAGTAATGGAGCGGGAGCCAACTCCAGTCCACATGGGATCAGTTTCACTCGGGTACAATGGGTAAGGCCCTGCCTTCCAATCAGTGACACAAACAGACATTTGCATGTGAAGATGTCAACTCATCATTCTGAAAGGAACAACAGGATCTTCAACTCTTCACCCAGCACAAAACCAGAACAGTACCCTTGGCTCTCAAGACTGCTTCTAGTTAGTTGAACTGCTATTAACTGTGCTAATCAGTTCCCTTACTGTCCTAATAAAGTACCTGACAGAAGAAAAAAGAAGCTGCCACTGTACACGAGCTCCCACCATATAGAAAACCAGGCTGGAGTCAGGGACAGGCAGGCCATGAACCTGGCAGTCTGCCTCTGTGGCTCTATGGCTGCCAGCTTGTCCCCCTGTCCAAGATGTTCCACAATCCCTTCGCAAAATGGTGCCAGCAACTGAGGTCCAACTGTTTAAACATGTGCACCCTTTAAACGAGAATTTCTAGGAAGAAACTGTCTGTTAAAGCTGACTGGCTGGTTAGAACTGCAGTGGTGAGGAGATGTTGGAATGTTGATGATCCAGAGGCTACTTAACTGATAGTTTTAGCCCCCAGAATTCTTTGCCAACCTCTTTGTCAAAACTAACCTATATCATAGATTCAAAAAAAACTTTTTTGAATATATTAAGTTAGTAAACCAATAGGTATCACCAATCTAAAAGCTAAGATTGTCATCAGAAAGCATAGTGGGGCCATAGAAAAGATTCCCCCCAATTAGCTTTAACTGCATTGCTTCTGTGCCCACCAACGTATTTTGCATTTGCCTTGGATTATAACTTTCTTTGTTCTGTAAAACTATGAAACTTCGTGAAACTGTGTCGACACTGAACTAAATTTGTGTTCCTGGACCATGATCACTCTACATGGCTCCAGAATAAATCATCCTTAATCCCTTAAGGTGAGAGTTTTGTTCATCATTTATAGTCTCTGAGGAGCATTTCACATTCAAACTATCCAAGAAAGGGAGGGGGTGCACCAGAGGGAAGCAGGGACCAACCTTTTTATCCTGGAACATTGAGTATCTTTGTCTCCTGTGTGAAGTCATGTGAATAAAAGGTCCAATGTCTTTGCCTCTGTTATGTCTAATAATAACATGTTATGAAGCAATGGTCTTCACCATGTAAAAGAAATGGGGAAGGATGGAGGACAGGAAGGGAGGGCAAAGAAAGGAAGTAGCAGGGATGGGGGGTGGGCAAAAATCTCAGGGAAGGGATATCCAGACATCAAACATCAGACAAAGCTGCAGTTGTCCCAAGTTCACATTCTCCCTCGACTCAGAAGCACAGCATCTTTTCTGCTAAGACCCGCTCTATGCTCCCTCCCTGAAGTGAAGACAAAGAGTCTGAAGGGCCAACCTTGGAGGGCAGACTCCAGTGAGAGGGTAATGAGACAGAGTAGTAATCAGCCCCTAATGGGAATGCCAATAGCAGTACCAACACCCTGTCAAACAAGGCTGCAGAAGGACTGGAGTTCTCTCATGGAAAGCCAGAGAAGCCAGGAGCCCTGTGCTGTCTGAGTCACACTAATACCCAGAGTCCTTGAGCAAATGCAGAAATGCCAGAGCACACCAGGACAATCCTCACCAAACACAAGAGCCCTCTAGATTTGGCACTGTGCTGGGGACAGGTGTCAAGGGGAATGAAGGCTTTTCTGAAGTGAAAAGATTCTGCCTCCCATCAGGCCTAGTTATACATTTAAAATGGAAATAATGGGGCATTTCCCACCCACTAAGTGGCTAATGGCCCCCTAATCACCAGGTCTTCCTGAAGGGCCCATGTGAGCAGCTCAGACCTGACCCAGGGCTTCCAAAATTCCACACTTCTCTAGACACTTCCTGTAACACAGACTTTGCAACAAGGGAATTGGAAGGGAGGGAATGAAGGGCTACATTTGAACAAATATCCCTTATATGCATCTATATAAATTCTCAAACAATAATAAAAAAGATTAAAAAGAAAACACCTGGGTTTGGGGATTTGGCTCAGTGGTAGAGAGCTTGCCTAGCAAGCGCAAGGTCCTGAGTTCGATCCCCAGCCCCCCCCCCAAAAAAAAAGAAAAAAGAAAAGAAAAAGAAAACACTTCATCAGGGCCCCACGCCTCCTTTGGTCAGCATTTTGCTCCAGACTGGTGAGATGCTCAACAGGTCAACGCCCTTGCTGCCAGGCCTGAGGACCTGAGGTACACACATGTGCAGTGGGAAGCTGACACTCACACATACTAATTAATTAATTAATTAATTATCTAACTAAATAATTAAAGTAAATTGCCATTTCTTAATAAATAAAACACTATAAAGCTGACACTTGCATGAAAGGGTCTGCATTATTAGCTGACCCCTGACCCGTTCTCTCTCAGACTCACCAAAGAGAGAACCATGTGGGACTATCACCAACCTGTGCTTAGCAACTGACAGAATCCGGGGTGTATTGGTCTCAGGAATGAAGGGCACCCTGGGCATGCAAAACACTACACAGTTCCAAGACAGAAAGCTGCCTCAGTGCATGTATGCAAAAGCAAAGTTAAGATGAGTTCACGAGAAAACATGAAATAACACACAGCCTGCATTGTCAAACCTGAGCTTTCCCAGAATTAAAATTTGCCTGATTTTACCTAGCGTTTCCCCAGAGGACCAGCAACCGCTTCTTGTCTTGTTCTCGTCCTTTCTACTCTATTTCTACTTTGTTTAATACTAATTTTAAAAAATTCTAACACTTGGAGAAACACTTGTTCATCAAACAGGAACAAACAGGTGTCTCTTGTTAAACAAGATGGTTTTAATCTTTCTTGGGACTTTTAGACCTATTTTGGGGAGTTTTGTTGTTTTGTTTTTTTTTTTCAACTTAATGCACACTGCCGCATCATGGAACAATGACTTGAGGGGAAATGCTGCATGTTTGGAGTTTGCCCTTGAGAAGCCCCTACAGAGTTAGGCAGAGGACACTTTGACTGTAGCCTCCTTTGTTCTGAGAGGAAAGAAGGGAACTCTCTGTGGTGATTACAAATACCTGTTTCTCTTTTATACTTGTACCCAGATCCACTCTTCCTGCCTTCTACGCCAATATCCTGCTCTGGAATTAAATAAATGAATACAAACGTATGTGTGGTTGCATAAGCATGGTAGGTCAGTGGACAACCTTAGTTGTCTTCCTCAGTCATTGTGTCAACACCCTTCAGTGGTCAAGTTGACACACCTGAGTAGAGGAGACGGTAACTGGTGGTTTTCTAATACTAATTGGGTTCCCCAAAATAGATTGCAGAAGAAAGTCTGCACCTAGATTCTGGGAACTTGCCCACAGTTAATTCTGATTGGTGAATAAAGATGCCAGCCTCCAATCGCAGGGAAGGGGAGAGAGAGAAAGAGAGAGAGAGAGAGAGAGAGAGAGAGAGAGAGAGAGAGAGAGAGAGAGAGAGAGAGAGAGAGAGATGGGAATTAGGGTTCCTGGGCTTGGGTCCTCGAGCAAGCAGGACAGAGAGGTCTCCCATGCCTTAGGAGAATGTGTAGGAGGGGAGACAGAGGCTGCCATGGAAGGGAAATAACATGCACAAGGGCAGAGCTGCTGTATACAAAGGATAAGAGGTCATGGCCCGGAGTGCTGCTTCTTGGAGTCAAGAACAGCCAAGATGAAGCATAGAAAGTAGTAAATAGTAACTTGGCGTTATAGCTGGGAGGTGGATTCTAACAGCATGGAGGGTAGGCAGCTGCCCAGCTATGGGCTGCTTAACATATAGATGTTGGGCGTGTGTCTTTCATTCGGGAACAGAAACCATTGAGGTGAGTAACCCCGCGTCGGGATTTACTAATTTTTTTTTTTTTTTACTACAGTGGACCTCAGCTGAGGATTTGCCTCCATTGCATTCGCCTGTGGACAGATCAGTGAGGCATCTTTTGGAATAATGATTGGTGTGTGGAGGCCCACTGTGGATGGCGCCACCTCTGGGTGGGCAGTCCTGGTTACAGAAGAAAGCACGTGGACCAAGCAATGAGCAAAAAGCCAGTAAGCAGTTGTTCCTCCATGGCCTCTGCTTCAGTTGCTGCCTTCAAGTCTCTGCCTAGAGTTCCTGCCCTGACTTTCTTCTGTGATGGGCACTGATCAAGCTGAAGTTAACCCTTTCCTCCCTGAGATAGTTCACACAGTATTTCATCAGAGCAAAGAGAAGGAAGTGAGACAGTTCCACCCTGCCTTGCTTTGTTTTCTTGCAACAAAGTCTCACACTTACACCCCAAACATACCAGTCCAGCTGGTGGACCAGGGAACATCGGAGATGCATCTGTCCACCTCTCTGGTACCAGGATTCCAGGCCACCATGTCTGACTTTAATTTTTTAACGTGGTTTCTAGGGACCGAACTCAGACACTCATACTTTCATGGCAAACACTTCTGGCTAAGCCAGCTCCTTAGCCCAAGAAAGCCACCTTGAAACTTTGAAAGCAATTCCTACGTCAGTCCACAGTCTCTATTTAAGGTGCACATTCCTTCCATGACATTGCCATGTGGGTTAAATTTCTAATCAGAAGACAGGAAACCACGTTGAGATATGAATAATTTTGTATTGTTTCTCAATAGGGCGGCATTTTGCATTTGTAAAATGTTAAGTTTCTGGAAGAAACCTTATCTGCCATATGCTCCACAAAAAAAAAAAAAAAAAAAAAAAAAAAGGAAATACCTTTAGTCCATGAAGTATAGCTTAACACCCCCAGTCATCATGAAGAAGGCAGGGGTGGATATCATCTGTGTTGTGTGGTCCTGAGAAAGGTCAGATATTAAGCAGATATTTATCAAACATTTAACGGGAAGAGGGGGAGATAAAAGAATGTCACTTTAAAATTATATTGACTTCACTCTTCTTTGGGCAGAAACATTTTAAATAATATTCCATTGTCCTTCCTGGTGTGTGTGTTTTAATTGTTGTATCACATCCACCTCCTGGGACCTTGGCCCTTATTTGAGTGTGTGGTTTCTAATTGCTAAGGAGGTCCTGGGGAGGGGCTGCCAAAGTGGGATTCCGATAGGACAGAAGATGAGTTCAAATGAGGCTGTTAATAACTCTGGCTTTAGAAGGGCAAAAACAATAAATATATCTGCTGGGAATGTGTCTTGTCACAATAATATAAAACCAATCAGTATCACTTAATCCCAAGGGTGTGATTTACTTGGGAAGAAACACCAAAGCACACACAACATCAGTTCAACAGCCCAGCCATCTCCCAGGACTCTTGGCTCATCCATCTTTCTCATCCTACTGCCCTCAGCAGATTGGCTATAATGTAGTCACAAGATGGCTGCTGCATCCCCAGAGAACACATCACACTCCTCCAGAGCAGAACTCCAACACTGGACGGGAGGAAGAGGAAGAGAGTTGAAACTGTCTTGGATAGCTCCCTATTTTTGACAGTCTGAAAAAAATCTTTCCTCAGAAGACTTTTGGTGTGTCTCAGTGAGTCTTCTCATGCACCTCAACACCAGTGACACGCACAGAACAAAGCTAGCATGAATGATTCAAACTAATCAGGATGCCCTCCGTGGATTAAATGATAGAAAGTCAGTTATCCTCATATCCAAATGAAACTGGCTATTTGCAGTGATAATTTTGGTGGATCTAAAAACATAGAAATATTATGAGTTTGTTTTTGTTTTAATCCAGGCTGTGGGGTATGGGTTTGCTTCCGATTGTCAAGAGTGGCTGACTATGATTTGCCTCGTGCTCTAGCAGGGGCATGATTTTGCCAGCAGCAGATAGATTTTGCAAGTGTGTAACATTTGGAATGCTGGAGACTTTTCAGAGAACATATAAATGCTAGAGCCCCATAGGTGGGCTGCTGTTGGTTGCAGTTTGTTAAAGAGTCATGTCCAAGAAGAAATTAAACATCCTGACAATGAAGATCAAAATGCCCCCCAAGGAACTCGATGCACCTAATCAACAGGAGGTCGTCTAATGGTAATAGAACCCCTTTCCCTCTCTCCTCTTATCTCTCCTATCTAGTGTTAGGGGGTTGAATGTGAAAGAAGGAGAACCTACAAAGTAGCAAAAGGAGGGCTAGAACAATTGAATGAAGGTCCATTATCAGCCACAAAGTATAAGGCCTGTGTATCAGGTAACAACAGAGACAATTTTAGGAAACCAGTCAATTTGATGCCACTGTAATTTAAATGGAATTTAGCAGCTCTGGAAAGAGATATCTTCCCTTCCCATCATTTGGGGACAGGTTACAATTCAAGGGGATATCCTTGTTTGTTCCATATGTCTCAGTCTCTCTCTCCTTCCTCACAATCTTGTGTCTGAAGTGGAAATTTCTGGTTTTTCTGTGATGCAGACTCATGTGGGGTTTCGTTAAGGTGAGTCACATGATATTTAGAGAGATTACCAGTATGACTCAGTAGACACTGATGGGGTGCTTGCATTGTTTGCCCTGCAATCCCTCCTTGGTCTTGATTCTCACTGACCTTAATTTTATTGAGGTGTGGCAGAGAGCTCCTGTTATTCCAGCTGGTTCTTATCACTCCTGCTGACTAGTGCCAGTTTGGTGGAGGCCTGACTGTTTCATCTAGATTGTGCTACCAGTGCTGATTTGTGTTTGGTGACATTTTTTTTTCAACTGGACTATTGGTATACTGACACTACTCTACTGGACTGCCGTTGTTCTGACAGCTCAGATTGGATTTGCCCCAAAGAACTACTTCTAAACAGGTCCACATCCACTTGCCCTATTTATCATCTTTTGCCCCTACCTTTTGTCAGTGCTAGAAGGGGGCTCTAAGCATTTGAGAACTCTTGTTAAAATAGGTTAGAAAAAAATCTTAGTCTACATGTATCCCCATATAATGAAGGGGTGTCAGACTCGTTTCCATTACAACTTCTTTTCCCTTGCATCTGTTTTTGCAGCTATCTCCTCTTTAAAGAAAGTGCTCTGGGTGTTTTCTGAGGAAAATTCATTATATGCATGGATGTTTAATAACATGTTTTCCCATTTGTGTGTATACATGTATGTATATATGCTATGCGTGTATGTTTTCAATGTGTGCAGCATGCAGGCCAGAGGATCAATTTACCTTGGTTTGACCCATGGTCTCTCTGTGGCCTGAATCTCACCAGTACAGGCCAGAGGGCTGGCAATAAATCCCAGGAATTCTCCAACTCCTGGTACAAGAACTTATACCCATGCTTAGATTTTTACCTTGTGTCCAGTCCCTCAGGTTTCACCCCAAGCTGACTCCCTCATCCCAAGCAGTGTGTTTGAAAAGGAAACATTAAGGAACTATTAGGACTAGTGGACCGACCAGAGTGATTTAAGGACCATAAGGGCATTGCACTCAAAGAGTGGGAAATCAGAGCATTGAGATGAGAATTTTAAAAGGAAACATGTGACAGCTTTTAAAACCTCCAGGACAACCCAGAGCCTATTAGGGAAAGCTGAAAACTGTGTCTTCACACACTCAAGATAAGAATCAACAGAAACCCAAGCTTGTTTCAGATTATTTCCTATGAAACTGCATAAGCTTGTTTCTTATTTAAGAGGCATAAGGCCGTTTCCCTCTGATGCTGTCCCTACTACACCAAATGAAGCAGGGACCGGCCCCTACAGCTGTGGGTTTGTGTGTGGACAGTACCAGATTGTCTCTCATCCCTGTCCACCCAAATGTCATATTTGCACTTCCAATTTACCAAGTGACAGGAATGGCTGGCTATCACTTCTGAAGATAACTAGGAATGTGCAAGGTCAAGAGAATAATGCATTGATTTTCATCCTGAAATTGGTTAAAATAACATTCTCATTTCCTATTTCGTTAGATGGGAAAGCCTTGTGCAGACCGGGCCCTATTGGACAATAGAACAAGAATTGCAATAAGACCAGTATTATCTTGAAAAACATCTACATGAGATTGGTCTCCAAGACAAGTGGTGTGTGTGTGTGTGTGTGTGTGTGTACATAAACTCATGTTTCTGTATGTGCATGCATGTAGAGCTCAGAGTACAATTTTGGGTGCCATTCATCTTTGATATAGTTTTATTTAGTCAGGAAGACACATACATTCTACAACACATATGTAGAGACCAAGGGACATGTTGTAGGATTCAGTCCCATCTTCAACCTGGTGAGTCTTGGGGATTGAACTCAGATCCTCAGGCTTGGTGGTAAGTGCCCTTGCATGGTGAGCTATCTTGCCAGTGCCTGTCTTGGTTTTTGAGGTAGGTTTTTCTCACTGGGATCTGGGAACTGATGCCTGTGATGGTTTGGGCGAGTGTGTGCCTGTATGCCTGTGTGTGTGTGTATGCATGTATGTTCAGCTCAGAGAGTGGCAGCTTTAGAGGGTATGGCCCTGTTGGAATGGGTGTGGCCTTGTTGGAGTTAGTGTGTTACTGTGGGTGTGTCCTTTAAGACCCTCATCCTAGCTACCTGAAATCCAGTATTCTCCTAGCAGCCCTCAGATGAAGATGTAGAACTCTCAGCTCCTTCTGAACTATGCCTGCCTGTATGCTGCCATGTTCCCACCTTGATGGTAATGGACTGAACCTCTGAACCTGTAAGCCAACCCCAATTAAATGTTGTCTTTATAAGAGTTACCTTGGTTATGGTGTCCGTTCATAGCAGTATAACCCTAAGTAAAACATTGACTCTGGGGTGGCCAGTGAACTTCAGAGGTCCCCAGATCTCTGTCTCCCTGATTCTGGGGTCAGAGTGCATGCTACCACTTTAGACTTGTAAGTTGGCTCTGGGGATCCAAGCTCAGGTCTCCATGCATGTACAGCAAGCAGTTTACCTACTGACCTACATCCTTTAGCTAACAAATGGGTTTAAAAGGAGATAAAGGTAGATCCCAGGTGCCTGACATCAGGGAAGCTGAGCTCAGGTGCACACTAGGGCAGCTGTTGCAGGGTGAGGGACATGGTACAGGGGACATTAGGGCCAAGGAGACATACCAGGGGCATGCTTGGGACTTACATTGCCTGTGCTGCCTCCACACAGAAGCCTGATGATGTCGGTGCAAGGTGGAGGAGAGCCATCTCCATCGATAGAGGTTGCTGTGATCTCAATGTCTCTCCTATCCCAACCCTAGGAAGATGTCACCTAAGATGACATCATTGGGAAGCAGCACTTTGGAGGGTGTGACTTCAGTCACAAAGATGGACTCCTCCTCTGTGTTATTGGTGCACCTATGTTTAAAAAGAACCCCCAGAGAGCTTGCTGGACCTTCTCAGACCAGAAAAATATAGGCAGAACGCACCATCTATAAGCCAGGTAGCAGGCTTCAGTAAATTTGCCAGGGCTCTGATCTTGGACTTGAATCCTCATCATCAGCCTTCTAGTCTCTGAGTCTGTAGTGACAGCAACCTGGATAGTTCCTGGGTGAGGCAGGGATCAGCCAGTAGAGGGGTGAACATACAATGTGCTTCTTGACTTCTAGTGAGAACAGAATGCAGATGAATGCTTCAAGGCTAAGCAATAGGAGTGGCACGGCTTGGTTAATGACCAGCCTAAAATATAAAGCAAACAAGAATAATAATTTGTATGAGAGACATGGCAGACATGATCACTAATCTTGTTTGCTGACTTGAGTGGCTCTGAATTCAATGAAAATGCACGCATCTTGGCACTCTTGTGAGGGATTTTCCGATCAGGTTATTTGAATCAGGAAAATTTGCCATAAGAGTGGGAGGGATCTTATGGTTGCAACCCAGATTTAAGAATGTGAAAGAAGGAGGCTTTGATTTTTGTCTGCCTGCCTTCACAGTCACTGGTAAGTTCATCTTTCGTGTGGCTGGTGTATTCCTTTGCTAATATATGAACCACCTTTTCTGATATCTCATTGTATACTGAAGACCAACGCCTACAGGAAACTCACGTGCTTTCTGGACCAGGTGAAGATACCTGAGACATCAAGCATCATAGATTTAGCAGCCAAAGAGCTTCTCAGTACCCTTGCATGAGACAGCCATCGTTAGATTATCCAGACAGTGTCCTGTAAGCCAAATTACCTTCTAATGTGTTTGGTGGTTTGAATAGGAGTTTGCCACCATAGACTCATGTGTTTGAATGCTTGACCCATGAGGAGTGATACTATTAGGAGATGTGGCCTTGTTGGAGTAGGTGTGACCTTGTTGGAGTGGGTGTGGCCTTGTTGGAGTGGGTGTTCCCTTGTTGGAGTAGGTGTGGCATTGTTGGAGTGGGTGTGGCCTTGTTGGTGTAGTTGTGGCACTCTTTGAGAGGGTGTGGCCTTTTTGGAGTGAGTGTGGCCTTGTTGGAGAGGGTGTGGCCTTGTTGGAGTGGGGGTGGCCTTGTTGGAGTAGGTGTGTCTTTGTTGGAGGAATTGTGCCACTGTGGTGGCTGTGCTTTGAGATTTGTATATACTCAAACTATGCTCAGTGGTACAGACAATCAATTTCTGCTGCCTGTGCATCAAGAAGTTTGGGCCCCTCAAGCACCAAGTCTGCCTGGATGCTCCCATGATTCCTGCCATGATGATAATGGACTGATCCTCTGAAACTTTAAGCTAGCTGCAATGGAATCTTGTAATTTATAAGAGTTACCTTGGCTGCTGTGCCTGCAGCCATGAGCATGCTCAGGCGACAGAAGAGGTTTGCATCTAATGTCCTCCACTGTGCTAAAAAGAAGGTCCAGTTGGATACCAATGAGACCAATAAAATGCCAACTCCCGTCAGCTGATCAGGAAGCTGATTGAAATTGGCCTGATCATCTGGAAGCCTGTAACTGTCCATTCTCAGGCTCGCTGCCAGAAAAACACTTTGAAGGGCAGGCACATGGTCATAGGGAAGAGAAAGGGTACTGCCAACACTTGGGTGCCTGAGAGGGTGACCTGGATGAGAAGGATGAGGATCCTGCACCAGCTTCTCAAGAGATCCTGGGAATCTAAGAATATTGGCCACCATATGTATCATAGCCTGTACCTGAAGGTCAAAAGGAATTTATTCAAAAACCAATGGATTCTTATGGAGCAGATCCACAAACTGAAGGCAGAGGAGGCCCGCAAGAAGCTACTGGCTGACCAGGCTGAGACACACAGGTCTAAGAACAAGGAAGTACAAAAACACATGCGAGGAGCACCTCCAGGCCAAGAAGGAGGAGATCATCAAGACGGTGTCCAAGGAGGAAGAGACCAAGAAATAAAGTTTCCTTCACGTCTGTGCTTAGTGACCTCACTGTGGCATCACATGATCATTCATTAAAATAAAACAAGCCTTAAAAAAAAAAGGGTTACCTTGGCTGTGGAATCTGTTCACAGCAATGGAAATCTAACTAAGACAATGGGTAATCATTCTGCCATTTCTGTTTCTCTGGAAACCCTAATACAACAGCGCTCTAGAGAGAGGAACAAGTATCAACCAAACAGCATAAATTCCAGTTTACTTTTCTGGTGAATATAAAGTTGTTGTGTTTTTTCTTTTTTTTTAAAAAACAAATTTGTTGATTTTTTGTTTTTTTGGGGGGATGTTGTTGCTGCTGCTGCTGTTGTTGTTGCTGTTGTTGTTGTTATTAAAGAAGAAACACATTAAACCTCTACATCCCTGACTAGCTGGCAAAGCCCACATCAGCTAAAGTGATTAAGGCATTAGGAATGTGTGTACACAAAAACAGAAAGTTATTCCTGTCAAGTTCAGATGAGAGACAACATCGGCCATGTGGGCTAGCCTAGAGCCTCAACCATTTAACACAGACAAATCAAGACACACTGTCAGCAGCCTGTCGGCCCATCAGAGACTAGGGCCTGCGTGTTGTGTTGTTATTTTCTTTTATGAATTTTTGCAGCCACCCTGCTCATTAATCGTATTTATAATGTTAACTTTGGAACTTTTTTTTTTGGCTCATCAAATATTTCCTTAATGAACTGTCAGCTCACCACCCTCCCCCATCTCCATTGTAATGACTTTCAAATTAAGTTCATCTGGACCACGGGGGTTTTTAGAACCCTATGATTACAGAAAACACGGGAAAAAGAACCCCTTTCATTGTATTTGAAGAAAGACATATTCATCCACCTGTCGCCTTCCCCCAGTGCTGACTTTTCGCATGCTCAATGCTGAGACCTCTGCTTCATGGGCACCATCAGAGCCATGAGATGAACACTTCCAAACCAGGAGGCATTATACTGACATGACCATACGGTTCTCCCTCACCTACAGCCACTGATTCCAAACTCCTGGTGTCATTCCTCCCCTTAAAAGAGAGCTGTTGGGATCCACGCTCTGCATCACCCATGCCCATAATCCAGAGCTCATACCTTTCAAAAATCAGATGTGTTTATATTATCAAATGTGTGAATGTTATGGCTAAAAGGAACTGTGTGTATCACGTGCCTGTCTGATGTCTGAAGAGGCCAAGAGAGGGCATTAGATCTCCTGAAACTGGCTAATAGTTCAACTGTGAGCCATCATATGGATGCTGGGAACAGAACCTGGTTCCTGTGCAAGAGTAACAAGTGTTCTTCATGGCTGAGCCAACTCTCTAAGCCCCAGAATCTGTGCCCTACCCTGGAGATGCTTTGCTCCTCTACAAAACCACATGGGAGACTTGGTGCTCATCCTTGAGAACTGACTTCACCCTATCAATGGAGAGGATGCCATGGATGGTGGTATTGTAGACACTAGGAAACTCTGAGGGAAATTGCCTTGTATAGGGGAGTCCTATGAGAACCAAGACTGGAGGAGCACCCTGGACTGGATAGAGTTTGGGTTGGGCCATAGCAGAAGGTAAAAGAGTGATGGTGCCAAGGACATTAGAGCAGTCCCATGAAGTATCCAGTCTGGGGTCTTAGTTAGGTTTCCACTGTTGAGAAGAGACACCATGACTACGGACAACATATAATCGGGGCTGGCTTACAGGTTTAGAGGGTCAGTCCATTATCATCAAGGCAGAGGGCTTGGCAGTGTGCAGACAGACATGGTGCTGGAGAAGGAGCTGAGAGTTGTACATCTTCATCTAAAAAAATCCAGGAGCAGACTGTCTCCCTCATGGCTGGGAGAAGGATTTCAAGAACTCACCCCCACAGGGACACACCTCCTCCAAGATGCCAACCTCCTAATAGTGCCATTTCTTGGGCAGTGTATATTCAAACCACCACAGGTTCTATTCACATATATGATAATTACACCATTGTTTTAAAGTCTTGCTTAAAGACTCATGATGTTTGTGTTAAGAATATTCGTTGGGTCTGGGTGGCTCCAAAACCTCAAGAACATGAAGTCCTGTGTCTCCCTGAAGTATGAAATTGGCATGTGTGCATATCCCCTCCCATCCTCTGCAATATCATAATGTTAAGTGTATGCAGCTCCAGTGTGCAGCCTGTAGGTGCCGTTATGTGTGAGTTCTTGAGTCGTACACTCAACAGAATCAGGCTTGAGCCTTCTGTAGTTTTATTTATGGCTGGAACTCTGGCCTAGAAGGATTGGCAAGTAAATAAGAAATACCCAATTTAATAAAGATTGAATAAAAAAGACACTCCTTCTGGAAGAGGAGAATGTATGATTTCTTTTCAGGATCTGTGGGAAGACTTTGGACACCTGGGCAAATGTGGAATGACCTATAGATCCTTGGAAACATTTGGATAGTTACAGAAACTCCTGGAAAAGTGGAAGATCCAAGATCTCTATGGCAAGAGAGGAAGGTTTATGTGAACCTGGAATGTGTGGGGGAATTACCTGTCCAAGTTTGTCAGTAGAAGAGTCAGCAGAAGGAGGCCCAGGCACAGCGTGATCTTCTTTGAATCTTTCCCTGTTCTCTCCAGTACTGTGTTTTGTAGATGTTGCAGTCACTCTGGCTACCAACTCGTCAAAGTCCACATGTTCTTCAAACCCAGTAGACATAACCCGTTTTTTTTTTTATTGTTGTTGTTGTTTTTTGATCTTTTTTCTTGTTTTTTTTGTTTTGTTTTTTGTTTTTTTGTTTTTCACCTTCCCAAGAATAGGCACTAAAGATGAGGCCACTCTTTTTCTAGTAGCAGGATGTAAGGAGATACTCTGATATCCCTGGTCCTTAGCATCGAGATGTATTAAAAAAATTAAAACACTTGTTTTATGTGTTCCAACCAGACCTGGTATTTACAATATGTGTCAAAGAATCCAGATTCACCCCTAGTTAAATACTTCTTTAGTTGTATTAATACGTAGCCCGTGGAATCTTATATTTCCAATTACTCCTTCCCATCCGCTCTATTTTTCTGTCTATTTTATATTTACTTCAGATGTGAACATATATTGCTATTGTTTCATGTTACAGAGCAATTATGACTGAAAATGTTAATTTTAGTCTTGTTTTAATTACTCTGTTCCTCATGCACTGATTTCTGTGTATGGATATGAATTTCTCACACATTATTTAATCTCCTTAAATGATACTTCTGTAACATTCTTTTTCAAAGTCTACTTTTTAATTTTTAATTATCTCTGTGTGTCTTTGTGTGTGTGTGTGTCTGTGTATGTGTGTGTATGTGTGAGTGTGTGTGTGTGTGTGTGTGTGTGTGTGTGTGTGTGTGTACACATATGAGCACGATGTCCAAGAAAGCCAGTAGGGGGAAGTAGATACCCTGGAGCTGAAATAATAAAGTGGTTGTGGGTCATGAGACATGGGAGCCTGAATCAAAACTCAGTTCTCCTGTAAAAGCAGTTTGCATTCTTAATTAATATGTAGTGACTGTGGCACTCTTTTAACATCTCTTCAATTAGTCCAGTTGGTTAGCAATTCCATGAGATGTTGTCTGGTAAAAAAAAAAAAAAACAAAACAAAACAAAAAACAAAAAAACAAAAAACAAAAAAATCTTTTTAAAATTTTTATCTTTAATAGGCACTTTTTTTTCTTCTGAGCACAGAATTGGACCTTTAGAGTTACTTATTTCGAAAGTGAACTTGTGACACCCTGCCTGTTTTGCAGTGGGCGTGATTTCCAGTATACACACAACTGTACCTTCTGTTTTGATTCTCTGTCCTTTCCTTGTTTTTTTTTTCTCTCAAGCTTTTCCACTATCAAGTTCTTTATTATATAAATATATGATCATATTACTTATGTATCTCTCCAAGCTCAGCTTTTAACTCTCATGAACACTAAAGTCTGTGTCTGGCTATATTCTGAGTTCAGCACCTAGGACAGCTTCCGGGTCTCAGCAACATTAAGTGTTTGTTAAACAAAGGGGCTTTTTATTCTTATTTTACAGATGAGATGCCTCAGGCAGAGAAAGCTTATTGTAACGGAACACACTGGGATTCCTAACATGGTTTCTGAGAGACTTAATGAGTTGAATACAGAACAGGAGAGCCTAAGGTTTCTTAGGGTTGTTTCTTAGGGTCTTAGCCATAGAGGATGAAAGGTAACACGTTCAGTAAGGCGAGAACAGCTCAGATTTAGGTTACTACAACTCAGTCTGGATCCACTCACATCAGCCCCTCCCCGGATGTGTGGCTTGCCTGGAAGAGTGTTAAGACAATTGTACATTGAATCCTGTTCTGACATGCAAGCATAAAAGTTGAGGACAAATAATCTTTCTATTATTATAGCTATAAAATTTTATTTTTCTTGTGTTTATTATATTTTATTGTATTTATTGTATTTTGTTGCACTTTATGTCTGAGACAATATTTTACAATGTAGCTTTTGCTGGCCTGGAAGTTGTTTTGTAGACCAAGCTGATTAGAAGAGAATCTTTAAAAAAAAGTCTGATTGATCTAATATATATGGTTTAAACCTCTATTGAGATTATTTAGAAAATATCAGGTATCCATTCTCTGTAATTAATTGCTTATCTCATATGATAAAGAAACAATACAATTTTATTCTAGTCAAAATAATTCTCTATAATTTTAATATCTAAAGATACAGAAGAACATTAACTTAATGTGGAATATTAGATCAGCTGAATTACAAGTTCATTTATTTAAGAATAACCAGAATCATTGAGATGTTTCTGGAACATAATATAGGAACAAAAAACAAAGCATTGAATAAATAGTGGCAGAAGAAGAGGGTCATTTTGTTAAATGTAGCTTACCTTCAGATCCACTTTTTTTTTCTTTTATTTGGTAAAAATTCAATTTAAATACTCCTCTTCAGTGTTTTTCATCCTGTCATTGACTCTATTTTCAAAACTCTATCCCATAACTAGCATGATTATTAAGTTTAAAACAAAGAATTTTGCGTGTGTCAATCACTTTCTGCATTTCCTAATTTTTGGTTTATTCTGTACCCAATGACCATTTTGTTTTGAAGTCAGGAAGAATTTCTGGCTCATTTGATGAAAATTTTCTGAAAGCATATATCATTCATAGTTGTAAAATGTAGTGCATATGTTTAATAGTACTGGATATTATAGTTAAAAATCATCTGCATAAGGAATTTTTCCATGAATATCAAAGCACGCTAAACATAGAAGAGCTGGATTTTATTAAATATTTTTACTCTTCTAGAGTTTGTAACTTTACAAAATATGAGCAAATCACTTATTTCTGTGAAATTCACATTCATGACCTATTTTATTCTAGTCAAAGTGCTGTGCCAGCTCCCAAAAAGTTGGATTAAATGCTAATTGCAATCCAAAATGTTTGCAGTAAGTGGGCAAATTATTTGTCCGCATGTACTAAGCAAGCATGTAATGTAAGCATAGGTTTGCTCTTATTGACAGAAGAACTACCAGATATAATGTGAAAAAATACATCTATTAAGGTAAATTTTTTGTTATATAACAGCTATTAATTCATGGTCTGAGTAATGTCTTAAATCACTAAACCTTGATCAGTAAATAGGAATTTCTAGTGAGTTAGAGGTTCTCTCAAGCATCTTCAAGTAAATCGATCTAAAATATATTCCTTTAAAATTCTCCTAAATACACTTATCATGAAATATTCCACATCACAGTAAATAACTCCAACATATTTTATTTGCTCAAAACAAGACATTTTCTTTCTTCCGGCCCTCTCCATAATAAGTCTACTACCAAAGACATAAATTTCCAACATAGCTGTCTGATATTAATCTTTTTCTTTATCACTGACACTACTTCCAGATTGACTTCAAAAACATCCTTCAAATCATTCTGTGTATCATTCCATACTACATAAGTAACCAGAGTCCCTTAGTATGTACATAGAGAGTTAAACAAACTTATTCAAAACTATTCAATGATTTCTTAAACATTTTCCATAAATAAAAATGTACATCTCTCATATTGTTTCTGTAAGCCCATATGTGATATCTAAGCTTCAGCTTTATTTGGTCCTCTCTTCCATTACTTAATCTATACAAACTACTTTTCACATATTCTTTTTCAATATGCAAGCTCTTTTCCTTTTATTGACCTTATATTTATAGTAATATTGCCCAAAATATAGCTCAATTATTTTTCATCTAATTTAACTTAGCTGTTACTTCCTTAGGAAAATCTCCATGACCTTATTTCTAAGATAGATTCTTCAATTATTTCCATACAATCAATTCAAACACACTGATTTATGCATTCATCTTTCTTTATTCTTATATCGTAATGTAAATTTTATAAGAGGAAGATCATAATACCTTTCATTATTTCGGAATCTATACCACTATTATGGAGCCTGGTACATTAATGGAGACTTATCGTTTATTACATGATTCAGTAAGCTGTAAAACTAAACTTTATACTGTTCTTCGTTTTAATGAATATGCATTCCATGCATTGGTTAAACCATCAGTAAGCATTTATGTGAGTTCTTCAATATATTACAATTCAATGACCTAGATGACATTGTGTAAATATTTGTATTTGTCAATGATAGTCTATTTCATATTCAACAAAAATGCTTAGTTGAGTGAGCAATTATCTCAGTTAAGAATAAATTTGACATGAAAGAAAAAGATGCCTAATTTTAATTGATAACACTCATGTAAAAATGCCAGGTGCCAATCATTTGTGGTCCCATCTCTGAAAGTACAAAGAGATGATCATTCCTAGGGGCTTACTGGTCACGGAGTCAAATTTCATTTGTGAGCTCTTTCAGTGAAAGATTAAAAAGCAAGAGGACCCAATGCTGTGTTTACAGAGCTGAACCTTTACCTCATCTCTCTCTCCCCATATCCCACCAGGAAATGGCTGGACTTCCAGGAGTGATGACACACCCAAATTCACAAGAGACACTACCAATTTTCAGGGGTAACTGCCTGGAGCCCTCGGAACCCAGTAACAGTCTGTTACAGGACACTTCTTGTTTCTTTCTATTCCTTGTCACTGACCTGATCCACAGCTCTTGGTACACAAGATCCTTCAGGAGAGAGCTAGTGTCCCTGGAGTCCTGACACATAGGCTTACAGAAGGATCAATCCATAATCAGAGTCAGTAAAACCAGCCAACCCGAGAGATAATGAGATGGTGATAGGGACATATAATAGCCTAAGCCATATAAACCAAGGTTACATGACATCATCAGAACCCAGTTCTCACACAAGGCTAGGATACCCTCAACACAACAGAAAAGAAAAAGAAATGTTTGTACTTCAAATCACTTAACATGATGATGTTAAAGGATTTTAAGAAAGACATAAATAATTCCATCAAAGAAATAGAGGACAACAGATGTAAAGAGATAGAAAGGGAAAGAAAATTATCATTGGAGGCAGATGGAGGAAGGATGCTATGTGGGAGAGGGGAGTTAAATGGAAAAACAGGAGAGGAGGATAAGATGAGGGAATAGACAGGAGAGAAGCAAAGAGGACCAGGAGAATGAGTATAGAAAGAAAGAACATTGGAGGATGGGGGTAATCTCAAGAAAGTCCCAGATACTAAGGATGCAACAGGTTCTCTGGACCCAACAGTGATGACATTAGCCAACATCAATAACAACAGTGAAACTGAACCTGAAGATACCACCTGGAGTAGATAGACATGACTACAATGTAAGGATGGGACACTCACCCATCTCTTATTAAATCAGAGATATCCCTGCCTAGTTGAAATGCAGAGGTAAATATGGAGCAGAGGCTGTAAGAAAGGTCATCCAGAGATCTGCAGACATCAAAATGGACACTGTTGCTGATGCTGAGATGTGCTTGCAAACAGGAGTCTGGTATGGCTGTCCTCTGAGAGTTTCTGCCAGCACCTGGCTGATACAGATGCAGATATTCACAGCCAACCATTGATATGAGCCTACATATCCCAATGGAAGATGTAGGGGAAGGGACGATGGAGCCGAGGGAGACTGTAATTAACAACAATATCAATTAACCAGACCCCCTCAGTGCTCCCATGGACCTAACCACCAACCATACATTATACATGGTCTGGTACCCTAAATATGTATCAGAGGACTTCCTCATCTCACAACAGTGGAAGGGGAAGCACTTGCTCCTTTGCATGCTTGATGTCCAAGAGAAGAGTGATTCTAGAGGGGTGAGGAAAGAATGAATGGGGCTTGGAGAGTCACGACCTTAGAGACAAGGAGGAGGAATATGTGGAGGTGGGGTTTATGGAAAGGGGGTAATATTCGAAATATAAACAAATACAAGGGTTAATAATACTACTAATATAGGAGTGGTATTTTCCAAACATTACTTACTGCACAGGTAAACTTGGAACATATATTTTTGCCTAGATGCATATTTCTTCCTAACGTACCTGATATCTTGTTCCTCTGAGGAGTGTAGCCTTAGTTCTTCCTCTTCATTCAAAGAACGCATAACACTTAACTAATTTCTCTGAGCAAAGGTGATTGTAGATATGTCTGTAAAAGGCAGGAGGCATTTGTACAACCTAATTGGGGGTCACCAAAAGAATTATTCACAAGGAAAGCTTGTAACACAAACAGTTTGTGTTAAATAAACTTACCAGTATTGAAAGCATCGCAGAACTTCTGGCCAGGCAACTGCATACATGTGTATTCATCAAGACAAGACACAGGAGCAGGCCACAGAACTGAAAAAGAGTAATCAATGCTTGTGAGTCACCATGTTGGTGCCAGGGTCTGAACTCAGGTCCTCTGCAAGAGCAGTAACGGTTCTCAACTACCAAGACACATCTCCAGTCACATACAATCATTGTTCATACAACCCCCCAAACACAGCACCACTTGATGTGAGTAAAGAGGCATACTAGAAGTGCTGTGTGATTTATTTGAGTTAATGTTCAGTCAGGGTAATACAAATGCTCTTGTATTCATAAATTTTGTCATAGCCGTTTACCTTAGGAGGTTCTCTTCATTCTCAGCTTTGGTGTTTACTTACATCTTCAAGAGAGGAACTGCCCTGACAGCCTACACCTGCCTCCCTCCCCCTTTGCAGCTATGTCTGCCTTTCTTCACTAAGTTAAACACCACCTCAGACTCTACTATTTCATTTTGTTCAGTGTAGTAGACTCTCCAAAACCATAAAATGGAATTCCAGATGCCATTCCTGTTTGTTTTTCTGTGTTTTACTTTGTTTGCTTTTAGTTGCTTTTTCCCACTTCCACTGGTTTGAACTTGTGTCCCATTCAGTGGCAAGTACTTAATTCAGCCACCATTTTGAGAGGGCTTTGGGTGGAGTGTGATAAAAGGAAAATTACTGGAGAGAACTCACTGGGATTTTGACAATAAATACAAAGTGTTTATTGACTTGGTTTTTGAGTTACACAGAACACTGGACGGCACTGACTCGAACTAAAACTTCACATCTGAAAATTTGCTCAGAAGAAAAAAAAGCCTTAAGACAAAACTGATCCAACAAAATAACCCCTAAGTTGTAATGATTGACCCTCTATAAAGAGAAACTTTAATTTTTTTAAAGACGATTTTGATGTTTTTGTTTAAAATTTTCATATACTTATATAATGAGTTTAGTCATTTCATTTCTGTATTTCCCTTCCCAACTCCCCTCCCTCAATCCCCTCCCTCATTCTCCCATCCCGTCCTTCAGTTCTCCCTTGCTTCCTCCATCCTCCTCCTCCGTAAACGCCTTGGTCAACCCCTTCTATCACACCATTCCCTCTCCAATTGACACCTATATTGTGAATAAGTCCCCCCTCCTATTTCATGTCTACTTTCTGCGTGTAATCCCTAAGTTTAATTAATTACATGATTACGGAGGAATTTGACAGAACAACTTATCTATGGGTATAGGAATGAAGAAGGTAGTGAAGCAAAATTTTCAGGTTTCTTTGGAGACTCAACTGTGTCATGTATATTGATCTGGAAACTGTCTTAGGAGAGGATATTTTGCTGAGAAAAAACACATGGTGTTTCTGGTAGCTGCCCGGGAAAAGGGCATGGGATGTTTAGAAAGGGTACGAATATAATCCTGGACAACAGTGGGTAACACCGTGGCATTGGCTTGCCTTGCTACTCTTCGCTGATGCTCAAAGGACTTTGATGACTCTGGTCTTCATTGACCATGCTGTGGCATTGGTTCACTTTTCCTTCTTCACTGACCATTGTTTTTCATGAATTTGTAGAGAGAAAAGCACCAGAGAACTTCTTGTGGTGACATTGCGGTGGCTTCTTGTTGCCTCCTGGAACCCAGGCCAATTGGAAGAGCTCAGCAATTTCTTCAGGGTTGAACTATCCTTGGTGATTCATGAATGGTGTTTGCAAGTAGATCGACCTACCTCTGCTGATTCATGTCAACTGAACTGATATCCTGATGATGAAGATTGAAATTGCCCCAGAGAACTATTTCTAAGCAGGTCCACATCGTCCTTTGTTTGCCCTATTATCCTTTCCTTTCCACTACCTCTGGTGGATGGCGGGCTAGAGGAAGGTTAAAGGGTTTAAGAACTCTTATTAACGTAGGTCTTGAAAAATCTAAGCTTGCAGGATAGAACCCCTCCTCCAATAAATGTTGGTTGCCAAGGGAGCGGAGGTTCTTTATGGCCTCTACCATCTGTAATAAAGTGTTGAGGGGCCCAGTCTTTTGCCCATGACCACAGCCGCCATCAGTTTAAGAGTTCAATGACTAGGTTCTATCTCAAAGATATCCTTTTGCTGTCCACTTCCTCATCTTCTGGTTCTTCTATATATCCTTCTACCCACTCTTTCATGATGTTCTCTCAGCTGTGGAGGAAAAGACTTAGCTGTCCTATTTCGACCTGAACAGTTCAACACTACTGATTCCCAGCATTTTGTCCAGCAGTACGTTGCTGCCCATGGTAGTCAGAGGCGTCTTCTCTGATGAGAGCTGAGTGCAGCACTAATCTATAGATACATATATGGATGTTTGGAAGGAAGTTTGACAATGAATTTACCATTAGGTTATTTCATAGGGCCTATATCACCCTAACCATGGGTTCTTGACCAATTTACAGAACCTGGTGTGTATTCCATCGTGTGGAAAATGCCTTGTATCCAATTGGAAAGCCACTGGTTACTCCCATGACTGCGATGCCACTAACACATTAGGGGCAAATCTTGCCTGACATTTTAGCTTGAATGGTTCACCCCTGAATAAGTTTGTAGATGATTTTCTCCACTGGAAGCCTACATAGCACTTTCTTGAACCAGGAAGGCTAGCCATTACAGAGGATGCTTCCACCTCAACTTCATATTGACTCTTCTGTGACCTGTGACCAAAAGGAGTCAGTGTCCTCAGCAATAGTGTCTTACCATCAAGTTCTGGAGGGCTACGAAGAACAATGGAAACAACCTGTAAAGTAGTGAGGGCTTTTGGGAATTCGCTGGTCCGCAAGTTTCAGGAAGACATCCCACATCTGGCACTGTGATTTTTGCTTAATTTTGGTTTTCTGTGGCTCTGATAAATACACTCACCAAAGCCAGCTTGGGAAGAGAAAACTTTATTTTATCTTATCTGTTCCAGCCCATCATCAAGGAAAACCAAGACAGGATTGTGAAACATAAACTACAGAGACTTCTCAGTGGCTTGCTTCTAAGCTCACATTCAACTACCTTTACAGAGTGCAGACACACCTGCATAGGGCGGTGCTGCCCACAGTAGACCAGGCCCTCCAACATCAGTTAACAGTCAAGGAAATGCCACCTAGAAATAGTCAAGACCAATCTGATGGAGGAAGCTCCTCAACCGAGGTTCTTTCTTCCAAGACTAGCCATCACAAGATATCAATGAAAATAAAAGAAAAAAAAAGAAATCAATAGCTTCAGGGGGAGCATGGCTTATCCATGGACGGTGCCTCCATTTGAGCTCAACAGTTGATCTTGTAGATATAGTCTGTAACACTACGTTTTATAATCCCTCTCACCAAACCCTGTTCTAACCTAATCACCTAACTTGAGATGGAGTGGAAAGTAAGTTTAAAAAAAATAATTGGAGCAGAACGAAATGCTTCTTGGAAATAAAGCAAAAAAGGAAGCATTTCTGTATCCTAGATGCTTTCCTCTTATCTGTGCAAAGATAATTAAAAGCATTACATTCCAGGTACAATAATTTTCAATATTACAAATCATATAAATAATACTGCTTATCATTCATAAAACACATTGGCACTAATCGTTTTGATGTGTTTTCCTAACTCCTAATGTAGAACTGAGGAACTGGAATTGTTCGCCTACTCATGTACACATTAGGGAAGTGAGGTTTAAACGTCGAACCAATTTCCCAATACTCTAAGCTACTAACTGGCAGAGTTAGCCAGCCACACTTTCTCTGGATGCATGGTATGGCCTCGTGAAAAATCCAAGTCAGGTTACATTGGCAGGAAATTCCAAGTATCAGTACATGGCAGCTGAAAGTTTTCTTGGATGCAAGACTGGGAGTAAGGATCAATTCAGCCAAGCCCCAGCTCAGGATTCCAGAAACAGAACACCAGAATAAGTTAGAGAGACAGGAAACTAAACTAAACATCTGGGAGTCCTCATCAGATTGTACAGATACAGGGCAGAGGACTCATAAGTATGTTGGTCTTTGTGGGGGTGGAAAGGAACACTTATTTAGATCCCCACCTCCTACTATGTGCTACTGCAGTAGAGGCAATGCCTTAAGTCCAAGGTTTTTTGTTTTGTTCGTGTGTGTGTGTGTGTGTGTGTGTGTGTGTGTGCGTGTGTGTGTGTGTTTGTGTGTACATACATGCACATGGAGTGTATAATGTAGGGACTAATCCATTTTCTCTTCTACCTTATTCATTGAAGCAGCATTTATCAGTCAAACCCAGAGTTCACCATTATGATTAGTCTTGACAGCTATCTTGCTCTGGGGGTTTGCCCGTTCTCTACCTTCCTGGACTGTGATTGTGTCTGGGCCACAAAGCCTACCCATCATTTACCTGAGACCTCTGAGCCATCTCCTCAACTGCTAAGGTTCAAGTCCCGGTGTTGGACCCATCTCCTTTACTTTTGTTTTCTTCTTATTTTTTTTGTCTTGGTCATAATATCAGTACCAGGTTAAGGTATAACTGGCTCACTCAAACAATCACTAAAATTCCTCCAAACAAATGTGTTCTAATAAGGAGGAGGACCTTGCTAACTCTCTGTTCAGTAAAGTCTTACCTTAACAGATGAGTTAAAGGATGGGATTATTCTAGTAGGTGATTGTGGATGCTGTTGTTGTTGTTGAGGGAGGCTGGCAAATGAGGGGCCACAGCTGAGTCACTTATAATAACAGATACAAAGCTGAGTGTGGTAGTGCATACCTATATTCTCCATACTCGAGAAGATCACAAGTTCAAATCCAGCCTGGGCTACATAGTAAGTCCAAAGACAGCCTGGGCTACATCGTAAATCCAAGGCCATCCTGGGCTACAGAGTAAGTCCATGGCTAGCCTGCGCTACATAGTAAGTCCAAGGCCAACCTGGCCTACATAGAAAGTTCAAGGTCAGCTTGGCCTACTTACATCACTCTTCTCCAAAGAACACCAGTTTTTTTTTCCCTTTTTGTTTCTGTCTCTCTTATTTCCTCTACACTGATACCAGTGCTGTAGTTTGGGGGTGTGAGGGAGAACCTTTGTCATGTCTGATGGTCCGGGATCTCCCAAGCAGCACGCAAACCAAACAGTGCAGCAAACAAGTCTGTTTCGATATTTTCAGAAAAATATGACACAGCTGAAGTGCTGTCTGAAGAAATGGCTCTAAGATGGGACAATGACTGGGGAGACTGGGCTTGGATCTTGTGCTAGTTTCCTTGTGATAAAAACAATGATGTTCCCAACCAGAGTCTTTTTTTGGGAATACAATGCTGTGCTTCCATTTCAACACTGCATATCTCCATATGGTAACCCTGGAAATCTTGTCTGATATTAAACTGATTATAGGAGAGACAGGTTGAGAATAAACACTGTCATTAAAAAGGGTTTAAACGATGATTTTTTTTAAAAATTTTTGTCTGTTGTATCAGGTTCTGCATAAACTCTAAAACACGGCAATTTCTTTTTTTGTTATTTTAATCGCCAAACAGAATGGGCCTTATATTTTTCTACCTAGGTCTAGTTGAGACGACAAAATACCATTCTTTGCTTTAAAAAAAGAAAACTAATTGTGTTTCATTGGCTTTTTTTTTGTTAATTTCTTATTTTTAGTGTTTTGTTGTTCATTTTAACAATTATTTTTTTCATTGAATTAATTATTTTCTTTTTTTCTAGTGTAGATTAAAATTTTGGTTGCTGGTCTTTGTTTCTAATCTAAGAATTAGTTTTGTAAATAAATTTCCTCTTAGCACCTTCATAGTTATGTCTCACACATTTTGATAGTATGTTTCCTATCTTCTTCTTTTTTTCTTACTGTTACATAGTTTCATTATGTCTTGATATATGTATTACTTGTGAATGTGTAATTTAATGTTTCTGGACTGGGAGACAACTGTGGTCTCTCATTGAAGACTTTTATTTTAGGTTTGTTGTAGTAGCAGAACACATCACAAGGGGCTGGAGATGCAGCTCAGTGGACAGAGTGCTCAACTGGCTCTCACACAGATCTGGGCTCCACCTACAGTACCTCATAAGCCTGGTGTGGTGGTACATGCCAATAGTCCCTTTACCAGGATGAGAACCAGGAGTTCAAAATCATCCTTGGGTGCATAGTGTGTTTGAGGCTAGCCTGGGCTACATGAAACCTGTATAAACAAATATGTCCCACAAGACATGTTTCTTAGGCATTTGCCACACTTTGTTATGTGGTTTCTGAGTGTCTGAAAAGTCCAGGGGTACTTGAAGGAAAAGAACATCCTGGTGCTATTAGAGACTGTCAGTCAGAGACTTTGGCTGGTGAAGCCATTTCATCCTAGCTGGGTTTCTGCCTGCTTCTTTTCCTGATGGGCTGATCCGTGTCCACAGCTTTACTCATAATCGCCCTGCTTCCTTTTTAGCTGTACCCATTCTTGCTTCCTGCTGAGGCTGTGATGGAGTAGTGACAAAAAGAATTCGGGTCTCCTTCCAGCCCACTGATTCTCTCAACAATACGTTATTTCTCTGTAGAAATAGTTTCTCTGTTGCCTACATTATCAGAAATAAATATAACACTCTTTTCTGTTTTATTTTGACACTGGGTTTCATTATGTAGGTAAGACTGTCCTGAAACTCACTGTATAAACCAGATAGGCATTGAACTCATAGAGATCAATTGCTTCTGAGTGATGGAATTAAAGGAGGATACCTGGGTCCTTCTTTCTTTATTTTTTTTAAATTTATATCTATGGGCTGTGTGTGTGTGTGAGTGTGTGTGTGTGTGTGTGTGTGTGTGTGTGTGTGTATGAGTTTTGACCATAGAGTCCATCAGATCCTCTGAACCCTGGTCCTCTGCAAGAGCAACCACTTTTCCTAAGCAGTGAGCCATCTCCCCAGCCCCTTCTGCCTGCTCTAAACTACACTTCATTGTTCATCTTGCCAAGACATGTCTTTAATTCCTACTCTTACTGTTTGTTTTAATTCAGTGAGTTCCTATTCAATTTTCTCTTGTTTCTTCTATTACATCAGCAAGATTATGTGTATATTTTGTTTTGGAAGTTTTTCATTAACGATGCTTGAATCCTGGCTTTAAAATCCTTGCTGACCATTCTGACAATGGTTTTCTCTTGGTGCCACCACCAGGGAACTAGTTTTTCTCCTCTGCTTTTCATTTAGGGGGATCATCATGGTGTGATGTGATTTCCATTTTGACATCATTTTTCTAAGATGCCATCAATCCTGACACTGTGGGTACTGTGGCTGTTTATCCTTCATAACCTTTTGGAGGTGTTTTGGTTTTTCTCTATTTGTCTGATTGAATAAAAGGGATTATACTCCAGTCCGTAACAACAGGCATATTTTAGAAGGTTCAGGAAGAGTGGTTCTCAACCTTCCTAAACTAACCTTTATATACAGCTCCACCAACTGTAAAATTATTTCATTGGTACTTCATAACTATAATTTTGTTATAGTTATGAATTGTAATGTAAATGTCTGATATACAGGATATTTGATATGTGCCTCCTGTGCAATGGCCATTGAGCTCCCAATGGGGGTCTCAATCCAAGGTTAAGAACCACTGATCTGGACTTAGTGGGATGCCCTTACCGTCATAGATGGGTTACCCAGTGTTGCCGGGGAGAAGTCTCCATCTCTTGAAGGCAAAGGATCTTCCAAGATCAGTCTTTTTCTGAGTCCCTCTGTAATAGTGGACACATTCTTGATGGTTACTGATGTATCTGCTGACTCCAGGCAGTTTTCTTTTACATCCTCGAAGATGAGGATTCTAAAATGGGTTCTGTGAGCCAAAAGCAGTGGCTGAAACTATCTCTAGCGATTTTCCCCCTTACCTAATGGCTCCTTGTCCCCACAAGGCCAACAGTAGATGTCTGAGTGCCTCCCAAGCTGCACCTTTCCAATCTACACTCTGTGCTGTTCCTTTCACAAAGAGCACACATGCTAACCCTGAACCCATCTTGTCTTCAGTCAGCACTAACAACCTAGTCCTCTCTGCAAGCTTTGATTTGCATATGACCCACTGCTCCCAATTCTGAGGCATGTTCACGCTTGTATGGACAAACAGAATGGCACCGATTGGCTAGTCTATAATACCCCAGAATCTGTATGATTCTGATTCAGAAGCCTGTAAATCCAATATGAAGAGACCATCAGCAGAGGAAGAAGTTCTTGTGGGATGTTGTCACGACAGAAGGGATCCAATGGGCTAGGATGACAAGAGAGGGAGCCATACTCCCTTTCATGATTTAAACTTTTTCCACAATAGCATCATTAATGGATCTTTATTTGTAGGTTGCACCCCTCTTGACCTAATCAATTCTTCAAAACTACATTCCCAATGGGGATTAATCTTCAGAAAATTATTTTTGAGTGAACACATTCAAACCAGAGATGAGAGTGAATATGTGGATAACTATAGTGGGGGTGGGCATTATTCTTCCCACGTCGTGTACCCGTAAGGTCTCTAACTATCTCCTTTCCCATGGTAGCCTCACTGAATGACCTGAATTCCGGGTGATTATTGAGGTACAGACACCAAAGCTCATTGCCATATCCTGTCACCATTATCAAGCTTGAAACAGCAAGAGCCACCTGTGGGAAGGAAAAAATGAATGAACTTTACGGTATCTCTAAAGTATAAACCCCCAATTTAATCAAAATATTTTTTTAGACTCAGTTCTCTTATATCAATGTGCTTTAAATGTACAAGTTAGTGGGCTTGCTTGTGACTCCTTGTACTTGTTTATACTGTACATTAGCCATCTTCATCTTCACAACTCACCTCAATTTCTACCTGCACACACACACACACACACACACACACACACATACACACACACACACATACACACACACACACACACACACACACACACCCTGCTGCTCCCCTTCCTCTTCTTAAATCCCCCCTTTCACTTAATATCTCTTACTAAAATCTAAATTTCCCAATCGTCTGTTTGAGTCTGGCTTGTTTTACTTAACATATTGTATTTTACAGTTCCTTCCATTTTTCTGAGAACAAAACCCTTTGCTCTTACACATAGATTTAAATCACATCAATGTATATCACATTTAGTCCATTAATCCAGTGATCAACAGCTAAGGTTATTCTAATGGCTTGTCTATTGCACACAGTGTGGCAATCAGAATGGATGTGCAGGGGTCCTGGTTAGTTACTATTGTCAGTTTGACTCAACCTGGGAAGAAGGATCCTCAGCTGAAGAATTGACTCCATCAGATTGGCCTTTGGCCACATCTGCAAGGAATTTTTTTTTGATGGTTGATGTGGAAGTGTCTAGCCCACTATGGGTAGTGTCATCCCCTATGAAGATAGCCCTGGATTGTATAAGAAGGAGAGAAAGCTGAATAGGTCATGGATAGCAATCCAGTACTCAGCATTTCTAAGTTGTCTCTGCTTCCTTTGTTGCCTCTAGAGTCCTGCCTGTGTTCCTGCCCCAACTTCTCTCAGTAACAGACTGGTACCTAGAAGCCTAGAGTGAGACAATATCTTTCCTCCTCAAGTTGATGGCTATGATGAGATTATTCTTCTAGTTGCCTACTTGTTCTTCACTTTTTTGAAAATTGTCTCTGTTTATTGTTCATAGAAAGATTACATGTTTTCTCATGGCCTCTTTGTCTCTCTCTGTGACTCTCTGTCTCTGTCTCTCTCTGTCTCTGTGTTTGTTTGAGTGTGTATATGTTTATGTTTGTGTGTGTGTTTGTGTGTGCATGTGTGTGTTTTTCTGTGTGTATGTATGTGTGTGTTTGTGTGTTTGTGTGCTTTCCAGACTTAAAAAAATTCCCAAGGCTTTAAATCTCAGCAGGTGCCTAGAGAAGGAAGTTGAAGGGGTGAAAAGAGGGAAAAATCATGTATTTGAGTTAACCCCACATTGAGGTCAGCCACATAGTGGACCAACAGGCACATAATGGCAGAGAAGTAATAAGAGCAGAGAAAGAGTAAAACTCAAAGTGTGGTGGAATATGTGCTTAACACTAAGATAGAAGAGAGAAAAAGAAGACAGTGCACTTAGAAAAGTGGAGAGATTTTAAAAAGCTGCCATAAGTTGTTAATCTCTAAGTATATTTAAAAAAATTATAATGTTAAAGTGGAAGGGAATTATTGGGAAGAGGGAAGGGATGGTCAGAGTGTAGTGGGGACAGTGGAGGGTTCTGAAAAGAATCCTTTGGAAGATCTGAAGAAATATGTGACACAAACAATTAAAGTGCCCTGTAATTTACAGGTAAATTCCATACTTACCTGCACCCAGTATTCTGTCTACCCATATTTCAAAAATAAAATTACCTCATCTATTTCATCCTGTTTTGCTGCATTTATCTAATAAATTCCTTGTAACCAGAAGTGCTGGTAAATTTTAAAAACATTTAAAATATGACTGGTGGATATCGGGTTTGTCATCAGTTTATCCCGACTTTGGAGGAGGGTCCAGGAGCTAATATTTTCTCGCTCTTTGCAAAGAATCCATAATTCATGATTGCCATTGACTTCAATACAAGATATTTAATCCTGGCAAATTTCAGCTTTGTTTGAATAAAAATGGCTCTCCTCTAATTGTGGGTTTTGAAAAAGCTTATTTTGGTGTACTCTACAGTGGGCTGCCTCGGAGAGAGAGTGGCTAGCTATATTTCTGATACAGAGAATGGCTTAAAGATAACCAAAGGAAAGATAGGAGCTGGGAAAATAACCACCAAGGATGTTGGTGACTCAGAAACCAAAGAATTTTTCAGAAAAAAATGCATGAAAAGAGCTATTTGGGCAGATTGTGACTCGATTCATCAGAATATTTGGGTGGAGACTTTATTTTGGGTCTCCAGGAGGCTACATGAGAAGCTAAAACCTAGATGCTGGAAGTTTCTAAGCGTTACTAGGGAAGGAACTGGCCTGAGAGGGCTTCTATGACATAAGCAGAGCCTGGATGATGTCACAGAGCACTGGGCTGAGGTTGCACATCTCTTCCACTTGGGGGCGCTTGACTCCTTGAAGGTGGGTTCACTAGTTTCGAAGTGGTGTGTGAAAGCCAGTTCATCTCCTGAACCCCACAATTGTTCCACAGGCTTTTAGTTACTGACCGGTTTCAGAAGACAGAATCTGGACGACTAGGACATTTTCTTTCGGTAAATACGTTTATGAAGATAACTGGGACCCTGTAGCACAGAGAGCTAATAGTTTTCCCTCATACAGCGAGTAACTTTATGTTCTAACGTCTTCCTCGTTTGAGAGATAGGCAGATGGTCTAGGCTAGTCAGTCTCCAGAGTTTATTATCCTTTGCTAACAATATCTAATTCATAATTCTACTAAAATGCCAAAGCGCCTCTCTGTGCCTGTGCATTTTAGGAGATAATATTTCGTTTTTGATGTTGTTTTTTCTTTTTTCTTTTTTTCGGAGATGAGGACTGAACCCAGTGCCTTGTCCTTGCTAGACAAGTCCTCTACCACTGATCTAAATCCCAATCCCTGGTGACATTATTTATAAATGGCTGTTGTTGCCTAGACAAAAGACTCTTGTTGCGGTCGAAGATGCAACAGCTTCGTGGAATAAACCTGGGGGGGGGGGCTAGGTATGGATGCACAATACAGAAAGTCAGTGGACTGGTGTGCTGTGTCTCTGGGCAGATACTTGTGGATGTTGCCACATAGCTCACAGTTAGAGGGTAGAAGAGGGGTGTGGCCACACTTCTGGATCCTTTGTTATCCTTTCTCCTTTGTTATCCTATTGTTTCCTTGCTTAAAGTGGGGGACAGGGATACTTAATCCCACACTGACCTAGCCATTGAAGGAGAGGTTCCTCAGCAGAGGCAAAGTCTGAATATGTTTTTCTGAGCTGTAGAGAACTATTTGTTCATTTCCCTTTGAACTTTAGATTTTGGTTTTTGAAACAGGGTTTTTCTGTGGGTAGCTTTGGCTATCCTGGAACTAACTCTGTAGACCAGGCTGGCCTTGATCTCACAGAGGTCTGCCTCCCTCTGCCTCTTGAGTCCTGGTATTAAAGGTGTGCTCCACCATTGCCCAGCCCTCCTATGAACTTCTGATTATGACAGAATTAGATTCAGATGCTCAAACCTGTTTACCATCACCTTCTTCACCTGCTCCAAAGTTCTCTTAGACAAGAGCGTTGGTCCAGTGCCCTCCCCACCCCAGCCCCATTGTTCTTGCAGGCACTCATATGACAGAGGCAACAGCATTGTGTCTGGTTTAAGCAGGGGAGCGCTTCAAACCCAGACCATGGGCAAGTATGAAGCCTGAACACAGAACGATAGCCACAAGACAGTGGACGAGGAGTGCCGTGGCCTACCACACTTGGTCTACAGCCATGAAGAAGAGGATGTCTCTGAGGAGGATGAGCACAGCATCCTTCCAAAAGCGGAGGAGGAGTAGGCCTTCTCCCCAGGCCCTGGGGAACATTGTGGGCTGCAGAATTTCTCATGGATGGAAGGAAGGTGATGATACCATCACTCAATGGAAGGCCATTGTTTTAGATCAACTGCCAACAAATCCCTCTCTCTATCTGGTCAAGTATGACGGAATTGACTGTGTCTATGCACTTGAACTTCAAAGCGATGAGAGGATTTTAAACCTTAAGGTCTTGCCTCACAAAGTAGTTTTTCCTCAAGTGAAAGATGCCCATCTCGCAAGTGCCATGGTTGGCCGAGCTGTGGAGCATAAATTTGAGGGCAAAAATGGCTCTAAGGACATCTGGAGGGGGGTGGTCCTAGCCCAGGTGCCGATCATGAAGGACTCGTGTTACATCACGTACGAAAAAGATCCAGTTCTATACATCTACAAGCTACTGGATGATTACGCAGAAGGTAACCTCCGTATCATTCCAGAAACTCCTCCAGCAGAGGTGAAGTCAGAAGTTGACAGCAACATCTTAACAGGTCAATGCGTGCAGTACACCAGAAGTGACGGGTCCAAAAAGATAGGCAAAGTCATTTACCAAGTTCTAGCCAAGCCTTCCGTGTACTTCATTAAGTTTGATGGTGACGTCCACATCTACGTCTATAATCTGGTGGAAAAGATCCATTAAGGTGAAATTCACAAAGTGTGGGGGACCTGGATGGGTAATTTATAGGATTGGGGGAAAATGTTTGTTTTTCTTTGTTTCAGATACCCAGTATCTGACAACCCCAGTATCTTTTCCAGTGGAATTTGTTTTTGCTGTAAAAATTAAAATGTGAGATGTGACGTGTTGTTTGTGAACACTTTGGTGGAGGAGACGGGCTTTGGTGGATGGAACATGGAGGGGAAGCCGGAAAGGTCAAGGCTGTAACAGTAAGTCTAATGTCACATAGGCTAAAACAAGCAGGACTGAGCTGTTCTGGTATTTAGGGAGAGAAAAGAACTGGAGATGAGGCTTAGAGGAGAAGGGATGGCACAGGAAAAAAAAGATGGATGTTTAGGAAGCAGTGGAGAGGGCCCAGAAATAGATAGACTCTCTGTGGTGAAGTTTGAGGGAGAAACAGACAGTTGGGGAAAGAGCGGCAGGTAACAGGGAGGTGGTCTTGGAACTCAAGTGGAAACCCAATAAACTGATCCAAGCAGACTCAGAATCAGAGAAGATCAGGTTTTGTTTACTAACGAAACCTAATGAAACCTGTTTCTCATATGTAGATGTATTATTTTTAATTATGTGGGTGGGGGCAGGGCATGAATAGAGGAGACCACAGAGACAAGAATAGTCAAGTCCCCTGGACTGGAATTATAGGTGGTTGGGGCCCATTGGACATGAGCTCAAAGAACCAAATCCAGGTCGTATTTCAAAGCAGACGAGCTCTTGATCCATTGGTCATCTCTCTGGTCCCCTAAAGTCATCTATTTAAATAAATCAAACCTTCACATGCAGAGCAGAGACCATGAAGAGGGTAAGAAAGATTAAATTGATGATGGTGTGGAAGAAAGACTAAAGATACATGAGGGAGTAGAGGACACTGAGGGACGAAGGAATTCCAAATGGAGTTCTCAATAAGTTTAGCAGGAGACTCAGGAAGAACAGAAAGGGTCTAGAATTAGTTGAACTTGGGCCGCATCCATATTGGTCTCTTTGGTTCCTTAAAGAACAGCCAAGCCATCACTACAGAAGGTGGATGTGAGGTGGAGGCTTCCCCAGAGGACATTTTGACGAGGATAACTCAAGGGTAGTGAATGCCAAACTAAGTTTATATCTATCGATACCTGAAAGTATCATAACGTCCATTATTTTGTATGACCAGTAAAAGGAAATTTAAAAGGGAAGATGAGGATGCCGTGAACTTCTGTCAGGTGTTACGTGGATCCTGTGTTTAGCTTCGCTGAGCACTGTTTCCCTCTGTTGCATCCTGTAATATGTTTTGAGGTCTCTGCTCAATGCCCCTAGATGACCACAAAGAGCTCCTGCACTGGCTTGTCTTGCCTGGCTCTTCTTCGACTGGTTTCCTTCCTACACACCTGTAGGACCTGTTACCCTATCTAGCGCAAGGAAGTTCCCGTCTTTTACTCACATGTAAGCTTATCCTCAGAAAACTCTTGACTGTGCCTCCAATGCAGAGGTGCTGAGGTCTTTCCTATGCCATTTGTTGTGATTTTAAAACACTTTGTGGTTCCTGACCATATAGCTCTCTCCTCCAGAGAAGCCTCTGTGCACTCCATGGGGTCACCCTTAGCCACATCTACACTCCACGAATGTATTTTGAGGCATCCTTTTCATGGACTCATTTATTGCTGTTTCTTCTCTCAAGAATAAGTTTCTCACTGCAGGACTTGAAAATACTTTCTATCGTTGATAATTTCTGCTATTTGGTGGTTTTTATACTGGCTGGTTGTCTGATGGTTTCAGTGCTGCGAAAAGACATCATGACAAAGGCAACTTATAAGGGACAACATTTAATTAGGGCTCGCTTACCGGTTCACAAGTTCAGTCTATTTTCATCAAGGGAGGAAGCATGGAAGCGGATAGGCAAACATCGTGTTGGAGAAGAAGCATATCACCCCCACAGTGAAATGCTTCCTCCAACAAGGCCACACCTACTCCCACAAGGCCAAACCTCCTACATGTGCCACACTTCCCATGGAACAATCACATTCTAACCACCACCCTGATTATGCCAACTTGACACAAGCTAGATTCATGAGAGAAGAGGGTGCCTCAGTTGAAAAAATGCCTCCATAACATCCAGGTGTAGGGCATTTTCTTAGTGTTTGGTGGAAGAGGGCTAAGCCCACTGTGAGCGGCACCATTCCTAGGCTGGTGGTCATGATTTCTATAAGAAAGCAAGCTAAGCAAGACATGAGGAGCAAGAGAGTAAGCAGTGCCACTCCATAACCTCTGCCACAGTCCCTTCATCCAGGATCCTGTCCTGTTTGAGTTCCTGTCCCAACTTCCTTTGGTGATGAGCAGCAATGTAGAAGTGTAAGCAGAATACACCTTTTCCTCCCTAAATTTATCTTTGGTCACTGTGTTACCTTACAGCAATAGAAACCCTAAGTAAGACAATTTCTTATAGAAACAGTGTGTCTAGTAGAGCAACAGATGCTCACCTCATAACCACAAATAGAAATGTATAGACAATTTTTTTTAATTTAAAGGTAAGACTTGCTCATGTACTGTACTGTGAAGTTCTAATTTGCTTCCTTCTCTCCATGATGAATGCCATGATCAAAACTAACATGGGGAGGAAAGGTTTGTTTGCCTTACAGGTTACAGACCATCACTGAGCGAAACCAGAAGAGGATCTTGAAGCGATAACAAGGAGTACTGCTTGTTGGCTTGCTCCCTGTCTCAGTCATTATTCTGTTGCTGTGAAGAGACACCATGGTCAAGGCAACTACTATAAATGAAAGCATGTAATTGGAGGCTAGCTTACAGTTTCAGAAGCCTGGTCCATTATCATGGCAAGGAGCAATAGAGAGCTACTGCTCTGTAAGCAGAGAGATAGAGATAGAGATAGAGATAGAGATAGATAGATAGATAGAGAGAGAGAGAGAGAGAGAGAGAGAGAGAGAGAGAGAGAGAGAGAGAGAAACTCTGGCAAAGCATGGGGCTCATAAAAACTCAAACCCCACCCTTGTCGACCCACCAACTTATTCCAATGAGGCCAAACCTCTTAATACTTCTAATCCTTGAAGATTCTGTCACTCCCTGTTAACTAAATATTCAACTATATGAATATGGGAGCCTTTCATTTTTTGGGGGGTTCTTTTTTTCGTAGCTGGGGACAAGCCTTTCTTATTCAAACCACCACACTCCCTTGGCTTGCTCCCTTACTATTTCTTACAGCCTAAAAAGCTATTCTTTTTATACATAACTACTCATGAACTTGCCCACAATTGTGGGCCCTCCCACAACAATCATTAATCAAAAAAATTATCCATAGACTCACCCAAAGATTAATCTAATGGAGGCAGTTCTTGAACTGTTCTCTCTTCTCAGTTGACTCCAGATTGTCAAGTTGGGGGAAAATAAAGAGTGAGAGACCCAGCACCATAATGTTTCTCTTACTCCATGTTACATACTCACCACCAGTCACTCTCTTCTCTCAGTTTATAGACCCACTTCTCTGTATGGCAGAACTGAAGAGAAACTACTGTCACCAACATGAATACTCGAGGATATGTTACAAGTAATGAATACATTCTATAACTCCCAACACCAAGCAAAAGCATTTTAGTGTGTGTTACACTTACTGGGAGACTGTCAGTCACTAGCCATTTAACAGGTCACAGTAGACCAGAGATCCAATAAGTCACAACATACATATCATCTCCTCTCAGCAGGAGACATAGCTCTTTCTCAAAACCCATGAATCTACCTGTAGGCTTAGATTTTTTCAAAACCTACTTTATTTAGGGTTCTTAAACACTTTAACCACCCTTCTATCCCACCAATCAGAGGTAGCAGAGAGAGAAAGATAATAGGAAAAGGGAGAGAGTTGTGGACCTATTTAGAAGTAATTCTTTGGGGCAACTCCATCTTCATTGTTCAGTACGGTCCAATAGCAAACTCAAAACACAAATCAAAATCAAAAGCAGTGCCTTGATCTGGCAGAGACCACAAGGCTCTAACAAACCAACAAGAAGCAGCAGAAGCAGCCAGAAGCAGCCCGAATACCACAGATTCTTTTGTGCATTTCGCATTATTGAACGAAGCCATCGAAGCCTTGCAAGGTGTAGCAATGTAAACATGTCCTCTCCCTCTCTATGGGATTACATTTATGTTCTCCATAAACATCATGTCCCCCTTCAAGCGTGTGCTCCAGCGAAATATCACATGCATTCTCATGTGTCTGCTTTAGCATCCTCTCCTAACATAGCTTCCAGAAAAACATCCTGTGACACAATGGAGTTTCCAAAGAAACCAAAATTTTTCCTCTTCATCTAGCCTTATCTCACACTCGGCCATGACATCACAAAGTCTTACAAGGGTCCTAGTTCCCACTCCGTCAGTTGCTGGAGCTTCTGCAATTGCACTCCTTGAAACTCAACTCCTTTTGTGAGCACAACCTTTAGTTATCCCCATAAACTTTGTGCTCTCTCCATCTTTGCTCTCAGCCAATAGCTGTCCAAGTTCCAGCCAACTCAGCTGTGACCAGAAAAACCCTCATCAAGAAAGCCAATGAATTTGACTTGATTTTTTTCCCTTATGGAACAGAGTGTCCTCCCTGCATGGTTACACTGGTGTCTGAATCATCTGTAATAAAATCCACTACTATAAAGAGCAAAGTCACAGGAACTATGACAAATAGCAAATCACACGACAAGCATCACATTGGCCAAGCCTTTTCTGCAGGTTTGTTGAAGTATAATTTACATACTTAAAAAATCAATTTATTTTAAGTGTGTAATTTAATGATTTTAAAGCAAAATTTATAGCTTCCTTCCTTTTTTTAATACTCTTTTCCCACTAGATCGTACGATATCGAAGTCTATTGAAAACACAGAAGTGAAGTCAGGAGAAGGACCAGAGAAGGAAGCAGCAAGTTTCTTGATTTGCTAAGACAATAGACACATTGGCAGAACCTTCTGTCTAAAACCCCTTGGGAAACGTTGGGTCTTCTCTTAGCGTGCAGCCTCCAGACATAGAGTTTAAAGGATTAAGTCATGGGTCCTCCTACATGAAATCCGGACCTGACCTGCTATGGTCAGCATCATTTTGGCCACTTTCATGTTAATTCCATTCATTACTCTTACAAGTTGCCTAGCAACTCACATAGTAAACAAACTTATTTTGGTTCATGGTTTCATAAGTTTCGGTCCATGGTCACATGACCATGAAGGGGACACGATAGAGGGCAACTGCTAAACTCACTGGCATCCAAGATACACCAACACAGGAAGAGACCAAGGCCAGAAAAACACCCTCCAAGACATGTCCCAAATGACCAAGTTCCTTAATTTCATATCTCCTATTCCTGCCACCTTCATAAACATCCAACAACAGATGAAAGCATTGATTACAGCCTTCAGGGTCCAATGACTTTTCATAGTCCCAACTTTGAACATTTTACAGGGACAATGTATATCTTAAACCCATAGGGTAAGGCCAGAAGGTTGTATCAGAGTACTAAACTTCACCTCACACTAGAAACAGCTGGGTAGATTTCTCAACATCTCCTATTTCTTTATGGTACTGAGCTACACCATGTCTGCATTGCAGCATTTTGTCTGGGGTGAGATACCGTCAGCAGTCAATTGTAAAGACGCCCCCCACCATGTGTTTGCTTGAATGTAAAATGGGACATCTATAATATAGACACACACGAATATATACAGACTCACAGAGAGAGGAAAAAAGGGAAGGAGTTGAGTCCTAGGAACCCTCAAGGAAGAGGGAGTGGAAATATAAGATACAGATGTCAGCGAGAACCAGAACAAAGCAGTGTCTTCTATACATGACAGGACCACTATCCCTCAGCCCAGGCTGATAGGAAAGGGAGAGTCAGTTTTCTACAAAGATATAGCTGGTGATAAGGTGTCCAGGCTCCAGTGGCTTGCCCAATGCCCATGAATTTATGTGCAGCATAAATGACTTGAGTGGGTTATTACAAAGGGCAGAAAGAGAGCTTGAATTTGGCAGAAGGGATTAGGTGGGGATGGATCTGGGAGGAGTTAGGAAGAGAGTAAGAAGTAAATTCTATCAATATATAATGTTCGAAGTTCTCAAGGAACTAATAAAAGGGGTTTTTAAAATACCATATCTGTACTGAACACAAAAAACCATTTTTCTTGTCATCTTTTAAATAACAGCCCCACATGATTTCTTTCATTAAGAACAAAAGTAATTCAGAGATTATTTAAAAAGTAGGAGGATCTGGAGAGAAGTCAGAGGGGTAAATCCAAGTGTGTGGTCACATATGCAAACACCAGTGCTTAGTATGGGAACAGGAGGATGACCGGGGCTTCCTGAAAATGAGCCTCACCTCATGTTCAGCAAGGGAAACTGTCACAAGGAAATAAAATCGGTAGTGAAGGAGCAGAACACGCTCTACCCTCCCCTAGCCTATGAACTAACATGTCTCTATGCACACACACACACACACACACACACACACACACACACACACACACATAAATTTGACTAGTGTATACAAGAGGCTTGCATAGGTTATATGCAAATGCAGTATCATTTTAGCCAAGGAACCTGAGGACTTTTAGATCATTGGGAGTCCTGGGGCCATCTTTCAGAGGACAGGATATATCTCCTTATTTTGTAAACAAATCCTTTTTGAGTGTGTGTCAGTGACTCCACACAGTTCTCCTCCTCTAGGTTCCTGTGTACCACAGAGAATGATCTGGAAATACTTAAAAAATATAAAATAAAGGCTTCATTGGGGTTTCTAGGCTTGCGTTAAAATCATATTTATCACATTTTATTAAATGGAATGGAAATCTTCAGCTCCCAGCAACAATAGACTCAATCACGTTGGGTTCTGTTTTATCCCATTAAGAATAGCAATTAATTGCACATCAATAGCTCCCCATGCTTTGAACTAAATCAAGATGAAGGGATATGTTTCCAAACAGATAAGTAATGCCAATGTATCAAGTAGAAAGGGGGGAGGTATGATGCCTTTGGCTTATGCGAGAGTGATGGGTTGATTGAAAACTTGTTATGCAAATAACTCTAACCTCAGAGAAATGAAATTTAATGATAAAATATACTACCAAATGGGATATACACTCATTACTTGATTTCTTTTAAAAGAAAAAAAAACATACTTTAGGATTTTGAATAATTGTGACCCTCAAATGTTCAAATATTTGAATGTGTTTGGTTTACAGTTGGTGGATTGTTTAGAAAGGATTGGGAGTTATGTTTTTGTTAAAAGAGATGTGTCAATGGGAGGTGGGGGCCTTGAGATTTCAAAAGCTCACCAGGCTACACTCTCTCTCCCTCCCTCCCTCTCCCTCTCCAATCTGGGGAGTAGGATGTGAGCTCTCAGGAACTGCTCCAGCCATGCCTGCCTGCCTGCCAGCCTGCTGCCATGGTGTCTACCACGAAGGTCCATGGACTCACCCTCTGAAACTGTAAGACCACAATTAAATGATTCCTTTCATAAATTGGTTTGGTCAATATGTCTCTTCACAGGAATAGAACAGTAACTAAGGCACACATCTTCCTGTTTATTTTTCTATTACTTCCGTATTTATTTCATTAAAGTTACCTGTTGTCCATTTAACAGTTTTATGAATAAGTTTCAAGTTTTAAGACAAATAGTGCCTATCCCATCAACCACGGTGTCATTCATCACAATGTTATGGGGCTCCAATCTAGGGATTAATCATCAGGGTTTGAAAACAGAACCCAACAGCTCAATACATGAGGCTTTAGTGGAGAAAGTGAGGTTAAAAGTATGTAATCTCTTTAGTGTCTTCTCTGCCAGTCTGTTGTATGCATGACTTGTTGAATATTGTCGTTTGTGGTGGTTGTTGTTTTTAAATATGAAATGTTGAAGGCAAGGGCAAGTGTCAGGGATCCGATAGATCTTTGCATCCTCACTTTCTCTTTCCCATCTCACACTAAGTCTCCCAATCCTCAGCTATCATTCAAATACATTGAAACAACTCAAATATACCGAAACAAGGTGAAATCAAGACACTGAAACAACTCAAATATACCGAAACAAGGTGAAATCAAGACACTGAAATAACTCAAATATACTGAAACAAGGTAAAGTCAAGATGCACTTGCCATCTCTAATTTGTGTTTGCATGTTGAAGGTAATCATCTTGTAAGCCATAAAAACCACAGGATGGGTCTGAGGAGGATTGGAGGGTGAAACAGCTTCCTGCCTAAGCAGACGTGAACTCAGATCCCAGACATCAAGAAAGAGGCAGAGGAAACCTGTTTCCCCAGGGACAGGAATGGGGAACAGAATCACTAAGGTCTTCTGGCTTCCAGCCCGGATGAAAATATTGAGAGTTTGGGATCAGGCAAAGACAACAACTGTCATAGTTAGGGTTCCATTGCTGTGGGGAGAAACTATGACAAAGGCAACTCTTAATAAAGGAAACATTTAATTGGGGCTGGCTTAGAGTTTCAGAGGTTCAATCCATTATTATCATGGTGGGAAGCATGGCTGTGTCCAGGTTGACATGGTGCTGGAGAGTGTTCTATATCTAAATCTGAAGGCAGCCCAGAAAGAGACTTTCAGCCACAGGCAGCCAGGAAGAGCATCTCTCTTCCTCATTGGGCAGAGCTTGAACACAAGGAGCCCTTAGAGCTGGCCTACACAGTGACACACTTTCTCCAACAAGGCCACACCTCCTACTAATGGCAATTACCATGCGCCAAGAGTATTCAAACCATCACAGTGCATTAAAAGAAAATGGGAGAGAGAAATAGAGAAAGATACTGCATGGTATTCTCTTGGGTGCTGCAACCCCCCCCAACACACACATAAACCCATACACATGTGCACACATGAGCAGATTTATTTATTTATTTACTTTGTTTTAATAATTTCCTTAATAACATGGTACATACATATAATGTATTTGAGCAAATCCATCCCCATCCCCTCCCCTCAAATTCCTCCCCTTTCCTCCCTAATAATTCCATCTTCATTTTAATAGAAACTGCTGAGTCCATTTAGTGCTGACTAGATGTGTGGGGTGAGTACAAACATCCAGTGGAGCATGGACAGCCGTCAGGGGCAAAATCCAGGAAGAAACCGGGCCCTCTGCCCTGTAGTCATCAGTTGCCAGTAGTTCCTCAGTTGGGGGAGAGGAGCTTCCAGAGTCTCCACCTGTCTATTCTGGGATTTATGTGTGCAGATTTTGTAGATGGGATCCTAGACACTGTGAAACACATGAAAACACACACACACACACACACACACACACACACACACACACAAACACACACCCCAAAATTTATAACCAGAGAATGGTTTTTAAAAGGTTACTCAACGTCTTAAATTCAGTTCCTTGGTGGCGAAATATTTGAATTCCACACCAGATCGTAATACTATCTATATAAAATTAAATTATTCAAATGAACTGATTGCGAACTAATGAGCATGAGCTTGTGGTAACATTCACTCCAAAAGTGACCACACACACACACACACACACACACACACATCTGACATCACTGACTAACTATATCTCATCTAGAGCTGTGGGTTTGAGATCCTTGAGGAGGTGGCACTGGTTTTATATGGCCTTACACTTTGGCACAAGCAGACAGCCACACTCACAACTCTCCCTCTGGTCCCGCTCTACATTCACAGTGAGTTCCAACACAATTTGTTATTTCTGATTTTATCCATCAAGTCTGGGCATCCCTCTACCAGAACTTAACTTTTTTACTCAGTGTGTGTGTGTGCATGTGTGTGTGTATGTGTGTCTGTGGGTTTGTGCCTATGTGTGTGTGTGTGTTTGTGTATGTGTAAAAGAGACTCTGTGTGTGTGACAGAGAGAGAGAGAGAGAGAGAGAGAGAGAGAGAGAGAGAGAGAAATAATTATTCACCCAGTTAATACATGTGCATGCACACACATGTGGAAGCCCAAGGTACATTCAGGAAATATCCTTAATGTCTTGTCTGTTTAGTTCACTGCGGCAGCAATTCTCACTCACAGGCAAAGCTTCTTTTGGTATCGGTCATCTTTCCAGACAGCTTGCTCTAAGCATCCTGCCTCTGCCTTCCAAGGTGGTATTAGGATGGTCTCCACATCCATGGGGTTTCTATGTAAGTTTCTGGGGAGCATGTGCTTAAATTCTAGACTCTCTCCCTAGCCCTTTGCAGAACTTTCTGTCCCAACTCCCCTTTAACTTTCTTTTTGAGATTTATCTAGTATGCTTGACAAATGGAGACTGCATACATTTGAAGTATGAGGTGTAGTATTCTGATCACATTATACATTGAACAGATATTTTAAGATCAAGCTCATTGTCTCTCTCTCTCTCTCTCTCTCTCTCTCTCCCTCTCCCTCTCTCTTTCTCTCTCTCTCTCTCTCTCTCTCTCTCTCTCTCTCTCTCTCTCTCTCTCTCTATCTCCCTCTCTCCCTCTCTCAGATCCACTGTTTTAACATCCTCCACATACACAAAACTCCAGTTACAATCAGTTCACTGTTCCCAGGTTCTTATGTGTTGTTCATCCTGTAACCGAGTGATGTTGAACATTCTGTCAAATCTATTTCTCAAAAGGAAAAATGAGCATGCCAGTCATCCGGTTAAAACCCTCAAATGGCTCCATGTCACTGAGTGTAAGTTGGAAAGCCCCTCTGTTGAAGTCCCTCTGTTGATAGACAAATGCTGTTCCAGAAAGACCAAAAGCTATGACACACCATCCCGAGCCTGGGAAATCATAAGTTTAGCTTCTTGTGTTTGTAAACTGAACAGAAAATGGTGTTTAGAAGACAAGGAGAATGTAAAATTTCGTATTGCTAGAATACTCAGTCACATAGGTTATAGAGCGGCTGAACTCAGGGTTTGACAGGGGTGTGATTGGGGGATATGTGTGTGTGTATGAGTTGAGTGCTTGTTCCCAAGTGCGAAGGCATATATGCGTGTACAAATGTGTAGAGATGAGTAGAATGTGCATTCTCTTCCTCACTACTCTCTGTCTCTCATGCACCACATCCCACCGTATTGACTAGTGTGGCTGGCCAGGATGCTCTTGGCAATCCACCTGCCTCCATCCTCCAATGTTGCAGACATGATTAGCCATGCCTAGACTTTTACAAAGGTACAGGGAGAATTTGAACTCTATGGGCTTGCAGAGCAAAGGCTCTTGCCCACTGAGCTATCTTCCCAGTCCCCATAAGGATATGGTCTTTCGCAAACTTCATGCCCTGCCTTCTGCTGTGTGTGTTTCTCAGTGTCCAATGGGATATTCTCTCACAGAAACGGTTCCACCTCCACATGCCTCTGTGCTTACACCCAAAACAGAGTGTCTCTTTTATCAGGAGAACTTATTCAGTGGTGGACATGTTCTGATTGCGGCCTGTGAGGTACAGAGAAGACTGGCTGCATCTTCAAGGCTTGGGCTTTCTTACCTTGTAAACTGAAAGCTGGTGTCCCTCCCTGGAGGATAGAGAAAAGGAGAGAAGGATGAGGGAAAGGGAAGGAGTCAAAGGTGTAGGGGAGAGGTGGAAGTCACATTAAATTTCCAAGGTAGCATCAAACCTGAAGAGTAGTCAGGGAGAAATTGACAGTGTTATTGCTGTCACCACATTACACACACACACACACACACACACACACACAAACACACACACACACAAACACACATACACACACACACACACACACACACACTTGTCTGCTGTGACTCAGGTGTCATTCGCCCACTAAATAAAATGCTCTTTTAAGCTTATCTGTCCCTCTCACAAGTAGCCTGTTATTAAATAACCGCCTTTTAAACTCCTGCTAGTCTGAAAGAAAGCCATTTGAGCATTTTCCTTAGCTGATGAATTACATGGACCAGTGGTCCTTGATAAACAGACCTGTTCTAAAGTGATGCATGAGAAAAAGCAAACACTTCAAAAACAATTGATGGGGGATTAGATTCCACATCTCGGGCTTCACTCATAGACTCTGTCCCCAGCAGGGAGCAGAGCCCAACTAGGACCAGCTGCAAAACTTGTCTTCCAGAGGGTGTAAGATCCAGGACGACCACTTCAGGGACTCTGTCAGACTTCCCTTTTCCCAGAACAAATTCTGTTGCTGCCCATGCTGAGCCACTGAGGCCGAAAGATTGAGGCCATACAGATCCATTTGGCGACCATCTCTTCTAAGGAAGTTCCCCATCAGGGCCAGAAGTTTTTCATGGCTGCTTCAGGGCCTGATCATGGCTGTAATATCTGTCTGTGGTGCTGACCCTTTCCTCATATAGTTGTTTCTAAAGAGTAATTTGTCTCCTATTCTTTCCCATGGAACCCGCCATGCCATTTACACAACAGTTGTCAGCGTATCTTTTAAAGAGAACACAACTCAATCCAATTCTACGCTCTGGAATCCAAAACGCTTATCATTTTCGTAGCCAAGTCCTTCAGAGTGCTGACTCACTCCTGAATCAAAAATCTCTTCTAAATCAATTCCTGGTGAGACTCGGGTATGATTCACCATGCGGCACATCTCTGCACCATTTATGAGTCTACAGAATCAAGAAAGCAAGTTGCATGCTGAAGCTAGCATATACTGGTTAACTATAACCTCTGATCAACTCAGCATCACTTGAAGAGATAGAAAGACAGACAGACATACATACAGACAGACAGACACATACATGAGGGGCAACTTAACAAATGTCTTATTGTGTTATTGTGTTGGTCTGTGAACCATCCTATGAGGAATTGCCTTGATTGTTGACTGACTTAGGAGGGCCAAGCCCACTTCGGCAGCACCATTCCCTAGGCAGGTCTTTCTGAGATGTATAAGAAAGCTAGATGAGCTGGAGCAAGCCAACAAGCAGAGTCCCTTGGTGGTATCAGACTCAAGACCTTTTTGTAGTTCCTACTCTGACTCCCCTCCATGACCTGAAAGTTGAAGTCAAAACATTTTTCTCCCCTACACTACATTCCATCCAAGCATTTTATCACAGCCACAGAAAGGAAACTAGTACAGACTCCATGGGGCATCAGGGAGGACTAATGCCTCATAGGTTCTTAGGAGTCTCTGCTTGCAGCTTCTGGCTCTAATATCACTGTAAGCCACAGTGACCTGGGCAGGCTCAAGAGAAAGATAGACACTCTGCATTACCTAGGAAATGACATAGCACTTCTTTCCTTATTCCATGCACAAGAAAGAGTGCTAATGACCCAGTGGTTATAACGTTTAGCAATTGGAACAGAATGAGGGGAGAACTTAACACTTCCCACAGGGCCAAGAAGAGGACCAGAGGCAGAGGTGAAGCTGGACTCTGTAGTACATTTCCTGTGTGGGGTCCCTTCCCCCACCTAGTAACAAAACAGAAGGTTCTAAGTCAAGAAAGAAAGAAGAGAGCCACAAGACGAAAGAAACCCAAGTATCTCAATAATGCCCCTGCCTCAGCTGCACTGCCAGGAGGTTTGTGTGTCTGTGGAACTGCTTTGATTGTTCACTGACTTAGGAGTGTCAAGCCCATTGTGGGTGGTACCATTCCCTAGGCAGGTGGGTTCTGGGCTGTATAGAAAGACCCAGTCTTGGAGCTTGTCTGCTGCTCATGTGGTGTTTTTTTCAGTTTTTGGTTTTCTAACTGACAGAGAGGGCTACAGTATTACCTACAGTGAAGCATTGAGCCTGCTGCACAAAACTCAGCATCTTACTGTAAAATAACTCAAGGAAAATTCCAGTTCTCATTAAACAGATAGTGGCCACCTTCCCCCCTTCTCCAATTTCTAGTCATTAACCAATTTTTAAGCTCCTGTTATCCCACCTTAACCACAACACACACTGATCTTCATAAGACTGCTGGCACTCAAGAAGTGCAAGCTACCAGACAGAGGACAGAGGTAACAAATCCAAACATCCGCTACAGCTCCCAACTCAAATGCTTCCAGAACCCTTGTCAACCTTCAGTCAAAACAGGCATCAAGTTTCTCTCATTACCTACCTTTTAATTGTCAAAACATTTGCACGTCTAAGTTCTTTCTGTTAAAGGGGTGTGGGGACTTCTTTCTACTTTAGGAGTAATTTACCAGCAGATACCCGCTGTGCCCACTTGGGCTTCTCTGGGTGCAGGTCTGTCTCTTGTGGCAACAGGCAGGGAGGTTCCAACCAGCAACTCTGAGGAGCAGCACGAGGACACGTCATTGAAACGAGGGCAGGAGAGAAGAGAGGAAATATTTCCTTCTCTGGCTCAAAGGCAAGAGGTCAGAGACCTGATTACCTGCTTCTAACTGAGTACAGAGTCACTCCCACCATTTGGGTATGAACTCTGCTGGGGTCTCCAGTCTATGATCATATTCACTTTTTTTCCATCATTTCCTACCAGAAGGAGAAGACACCGAGCTCCAGCTAAAGTGACACAGAGATGCAGGCCGGTTACGGCATGGAGGACAAGACTAAGTAGCACCAACACAGACATACACTTACATGCATAAACACATGCATGACACATATATCCACATGCATATGCACACCAAGAACCTGTGCACACATTCATGCATGCACACATAAGAATACAAACATGGAACGCACTGATAATTTAATAAATACACATATACATATTAGCGTATGTACACTTAGTTTCACACATGTGATATACATGTAATAAACATACATAAAATCTGATTTCTGTATTCACCCTCGAAAGAGTCAGCCATTTGGTGTCCACTCCTAAGGCTTTTTCTTTTAAAATGCATGACTGCAAATAAGCACGTCACTAGGTCAGTAATGTGTCTGCTTCACATATTTGTCTGCCTCTCTACAGCTCTGATAAAACCCTCTAGCCAAAAACAACATGTAGAAGGAAAACATTTCTTTGGCTTGTACCTTGGCTTACCAGCTTCTGTGGGCAGTCAGACAGGAACTCGAGGAGAGAATTACAAAGGAATACTGCTCACAGCCTTACTCACTAGCCCATGCTAAGTTAGCATTCTCATGAAGCCCACACACCCTGGTCTAGGAATGATGACACCCACAGTACGCTGGGCCCAGCTTCATCAACTGTCAGTTGAGACAGTCTCTCACACATTAGGCTATAAGCCAATCTGATGGAGGCATCTCTTCAGTTGAGGTTCTCTCTTCCCAGGTGACTCTATGTCAGGTCTCTTCTAAGTTATAACAAGATGTCAGTGAAAACTAAACAGGATACCTCATAAGCATGAAGACCTGGGTTTGATTCCCAGAACCCACATCAAAATGTGAGTAGAGAAAGCTTCTAATGCCAGTTGGGGAAACAAGGACAGGATCCCCAGGATCTGCTGACCACCACAACTGGCATGATTGGTAAGCTCCTGGACAATTAGGGAGCCTGTCTCGAAAACAGAGACCATGCCTGAGGATGAGGCCTGAGGTTGTTTTCTGACTCTATCTGAATGGGGAGACATATACACACATCTGCACACATATGCATCTACACACCTTAGATAAATAGATGTAAGATATTAGAAAAATAAATGGTAGATAGATTGTAAATAGGCAAATTATAGATAGACAGATAGACAAATGATAGATAATAGACACACAGATAGATAGATAGATAGATAGATAGATAGATAGATAGATAGATAGAAAGTAGATGGATTGATGGATGGTTAAATAGATGATAGATGATAGACAAATGGTAGATTATATAGATAAGATAGACAGCCAGGCAGACAGACAGATAAGTAGACAGCATTGCATTTGAATGTAACTACTACAGAAGAGATTGGAGCCCCCCTCCTTCCCTTTCAGAACATAACCTGTATTACAGGGGAACTGACAACTTCCCCGCAGGAAACAAGCATCCTATTCCAGCAGAGAGGTGGAAACAGATGTTGATGTTTTCTCTGTGCCTTCGTGGGTCAGCACTATATATCACAAGATGAAAAACATGCCACCTTGATTAAGTGTTAATTTCGTTGTGGCAGAAAATAAAAGAACGGCACCTCAGTTAGCAAGGAAGGCAGCTCTGACCAATGAGTACATTTGACCTGAGCTTTGCTGAGCACTGAAGTAAGAACTGTGGATCCCAGGAGGCCTGAGGTCTCACACAAGGCTCCTGGAGAGTGAAAAGGTCCTCTCCCTACACGAGTGATAGTTCTCCTTTAACTTTAATCAACTTCTGTACTGGCTGTGTCCTCCCTGCAGCCCGTGAGGTCATTGTAGTGTTGTAGGTTCCTGAAGTATTGGATCTGGGTGGTAAACCAGTGTAGATGTGGATTGTAGGATGGCGTCCTGCCTGGTGCTATCTGGACCAGCACAGAGGTGCAGGGATGAGGGGCGAGGATGATGATCTTCCTTCCTCCCTTGTGTCCTCTAGAACCTGTCCCCAATACCAAGCATTAGCTTCGATCCCTTAGCTACCTAATTCTGGTTATGTTAACATAGGGTGACTTCTGCTACTTTTTAACCTACATGAATGTCTAGCAGCTTATGTTACGTGACCTATCCCAGGGTAAAACTGAACAATGTGTGTTCACCTCATGTAGGCCTCCAACTACAAAAGATTCCAGCCAGGTCTACCTTATCATGGCTATAAAGGAGCAGATGATAGGCTCAGACTACTCTATCAGTGGATAACCCACTCCAGCATGGGTGACGCTCAAAATAGCTACATTCTGTAGATATCAGCCCAACTAGTAGGCAGCTCCACCCAACAAGCCCCCTTCATCATGGTTGCCCCCGACCCCCGGGGCAATTGTTTTCATCTTATTGCTCTTTGGAACAGGACCTGAGAGTCATAACCTTTGAGGATCCTAAGCCTTATAGGTTTCTTAAGCTTCCTGAATCTTCTGACCTTCCTTCTTCCCTCCAGAAGGGAATGCTTCAATTCCAATGGATTCCAAAAACAACCCATGAGTAAATAAATGTCCAGAGGTCCCGAAACAACATTCATTCAGTAAATGTAATTAAAGCAAGAGCAAAGAATGTTCTTGCTGAGTGCTGTCCTTTGGATACCAAATTTCTCCCAAGGTCTCGTGCTAAGGGAGGGAATGCTGTAGAGAATGGCTGTTGTTTCCGCAGAAGCACATACTAAGATCTAAAGTGTGCAGTGTGAAACAGCCAGTATCCCTGACCAATGCCCCAGCCTCAAAGAAGAAGATACAAGAAACCCAGAGAGGAAAATAGTTAATTTGCAACAACCTCGCCTGTCGCTTACAAAGTTGTGATTTACTTGAACAGAAGAAACTACATCTCCCAGCTCCACCCCTTTCCAGAGGTTACTATAGCATTAGCTCAAAATTTCAAACCACAAGCAAAGGGGGCCCAGAGTGATGCTACTGAAATCTGAGTTGAGCAAACAAAACTGTGTAATGAAGATGCACTGGAAACACAAGGGAGTGTGGAGCAGGCTGGGCTCAGTTCTACCCCTCAGGCTGTTGCCGCCTCCCTTCTCCACAGAGTGGACCTGCCTTTGCAGGCAGAAATACACAAGTTCTGCCCCTCTAAGCAGCTCTAACAAGCTCCCAGGGGAGTTAAGAAGGACTTCATACACCATCAACCATGAGAAATGAAGCTTTGGGTAAGTGGAGAGAAGAGAGGCTCGCCTGGCAGTGAACAGTACTCACAGCTCTGCACATGAAGACCCATCCTGAATTCTCAGGTACACACACACACACACACACACACACACACACACACACACACACACACAGAGAGAGAGAGAGAGAGAGAGAGAGAGAGAGAGAGAGACAGAGACAGAGACAGAGACAGAGACAGAGAGAGAGAGGGAGGGAGGGAAGGAGAGAGAGAGAGAGAACTCCCTTCCCTTCCTCTTCTTTCTGAAGATTGGCACCACCCTTTGGCTTGTGGACACATTGTCCATCCCCTTTCTTTTGTCATATAGTGACCTCCCTGTTTCCCATTCTTCTCATGGGCTCAGAAGTCAACAGCAATGGATCGGGAGCCAACTCCACTCCATATGGGATCAGCTTCACTCAGCTACAATAGGTAGGGCCCTGCCTTCCAATCAATGACACACACAGACATTTGCATGTAAATATGTCAACTCATCATTCTGAAAGGAGACAACAGCATCTTCAACAACTCTTCACCCAGCACAAAGCCAGAACCGTACCTTTGGCTTTCAAGACTGTTTCTACTTAATTTATCTGCTATTAATTGCGCTAATCAGTTCCCTTACTGTCGTAACAAAGTACCTGACAGAAGAAAAAGGAGGCTGCCACTGTACACCAAGCTCACACAATATAGAGAACCAGACTGGAGTCAGTGACAGGCAGGCCATTAATCTCAATATTTGCCTCTGTGGCTCTCTTGTCCCCATGTCCAGGATTTTCCACAATCCCTTCACAAAATGGTGCCAGCAACTGTGGTTCAACAGTTTAAACATGTGTGCCCCTTAAAGGAGAATTTCTAGGAAAAAGCTGTCTGCGAAAGCTGACTGACTGGATTGAACTGCAGTGGTGAGGTGATGCTGGAATGTTGCTGATCCAGAGGATAGTTACCTGATAGTTTTAGCCCCCAGAAATCTTTGCCTACCTCTTTGTCAAAACTAATCTATGTCATAGATTTTAAAAAAAATTTGGAATCTATTAACTTAGTAATCCCCTAGCTACCACCAATCCAAAAGCTAAGAATGTCATCAGATAGCAGCGTAGGGAAATAGAAGAGATCCCCCCAATTTGCTTTAACTGTCTTGCTTGTTTGCCCACCAACGTATTTTGCATTTGCCTTGCATTATAACTTTTTTGTTCTGTAAAACTATGTAACTTCATGAAAATGCGTCCACACTGGAATAAGTGGTGACCTAAATTTGTGTTCCTGGATCATTATCACTCTACATGGCTCCAGAATAAATCATCTTTAGTCCCTTAAGTCCCTTAGTCCCTTAAGGTGAGAGCTGTGTTACTGCATTTATAGACTCTGAGAAGCATTTCTCATTCAAACTATCTGAGAAGGGAGGGGGTGCACCAGAAGGAATCAGGGACCAACGTCTTCAGCCTGGAATTTTGAGTATCTTTGCCTCCTGTGTGAAGTCATGTGACTACAAGGTCAAATGTCTTTGCCTCTGTTATGTCTTATAATAAGATGTTATGAAGCAATGGTCTTCACCATGGAAAAGAAGTGAGGAAGGATGGAGGACATGAAGGGTGGGCAAAGAAAAGAAGTAGCAGGGATGGGGGGGTGGAAAAAAATCTCAGGGAAGGCAAATCCAGACATCAAACATCAGACAAAGCTGCAGTTGTCCCAAGTTCACAGTCTCCCTCAACTCTGAAGCACAGAATTTTTTCTGCTAAGACCTGCTCTATGCTCCCTCACTGAAGTGAAGACAAAGAGTCTGAAGGGCAAACCTTGGAGGCCAGACTTCAGTGAGAGGGTAATGAGCCAGAGTAGTAATCAACCCCAATGGGAACGCCAATAACAGTACAGACACCCTGTCAAACAAGTCTGCAGTAGGACTAGAGTTCTCTCATGGATATCCAGAGAAGCCAGGAGCCCTGTGCTGTCTGACTCACACCAACACAAAGAGTCTTGAGCAAATCCAGAAAACCCAGAGCAAACCAGGGTAATTCTCACCAAACACAAGAGCCCTCTAAGTTTTGCACTGGGATGGGGACAGGTGTCAAGGGGACTGAAGGCTTTTCTGAAGTGATAAGAATCTGCCTCCCACCGGCCTAGTTAGACATTTAAAATGGAAATAATGGGGCATTTCCCACCCACTAAGTGGCTAATGGTCCCGCTAATCACCAGGTCTCCCTGAAGGGCCCATGTGAGCAGCTCAAACCTGACCCAGGGCTTCCAAAAATCCACACTTCTCTAGACACTTCCTGTAACACAGACTTTGCAACAAGGGAATTTTAAGGGAGGGAATGAAGGGCTTGATTTGAACAAATATGCATTACATGGATCTATATTAATTTTCAAACAATAGTAAAAGATTAAAAAGAAAACACCTGGGGTTGGTGGTTTGGTTCAGTGGTAGAGTGCTTGCCTTTCAAGAACTAGGTCCTGGGTTCGATCCCCAGCTCTGAAAAAAAAGGAAAAGAAAAAGAAAACACTTCATTCAAGGCCCACTGCCTCCTTTGGTCAGCATTTTGCTCCAGGCTGGTGAGATGCTCAACAGGTCAAGGACCTTGCTGCCAGGCCTGAGGACCTGAGGTCCACACATGTGCAATGGCAAGCTCACACACACACACACACACACACACACACTAATTAATTAATTAACTAATTAATTATAGTAAATTACCATTTCTTAATAAATAAAAATTATAAAGCTGTCGCTTGCATGAAAGGGTCTGCATTATTAGGTGACCCCTGTCCCGTTCTCTCTCAGGCTCACCAAAGAGAGGACCATGTGGGACTATCACCAACCTGTGCTTAGCACCTGAAACAATCCTGAGTGTATCTGTCTGAGGAATGAAGAGCACCATGGGCATGCAAACACCTCACAGGTCCAAGACAGAAGGGTGCCTCAGTGCACGTATGCAAAAGCAAAGTTCAGATGAGTTCACGAGAAACCATGAAATAACACACAGACCGCATTGTCAAACCTGAGCTTTCCCATAATTAAAATTTGCTTGTTTCTAACTAGCATTTTCCCAGAGGACCAGCAACCACTTCTTGTCTCATTCTCATCCTTTTTACTCTCTTTCTATTTTGTTAAATAATAATTTTACTAAATCCTAACATTTGGAGAAACACCCGTTTATCAAACAAGAATAAACAGGTGTCTCTTGTTAAACAATATGGTTTTAATCTTCCTTGGTACTTTTAGACCTATTTGGCGGAGTTTTGTTGTTTTGTTTTTGTTTTTGCTTTCAACTTAAAGCACACTGCCGCATCATGGAACAAAGACTTGGGGGGAAATGCTGAGGTTTGGAGTTTGCACTGAGAAGGCCCTGTAGAGTTGGGCAGAGGACACTCTGGCTGTACTCTCCTTTGTTCTTAGAGGAAAGAAGGGGGCTCTCTGTGGTGATTACAAATACCTGTTTCTCTTTTATTTACTTGTCACCAGATCCACCCTCCCTGCCTTCTACACCAATACCCTGCTCTGGAATTAAATAAATGAATACATATGTGTGTGTGGTTGCATAAGCATGGGAGGTCAGAGGTCAACCTTAGATGTCTTACTCAGTCACTGGCTCAACTCCCTTCAGTGGTCAAGTTGACACACCTGGGAATGGAAGACTGTAGTTGCTTGTTCTCTAATACTAATTGGGTTCCCCAAAATAGGTTGCAAGAGAAAGTCTGCACCTAGCTTCTGGGAACCTGCCCGCAGTTAATTCTGGTTGGCGAATAAAGATGCTAGCGGCCAATACCTGGGAAGGAGAGAGAGAGAGAGAGAGAGAGAGAGAGAGAGAGAGAGAGAGAGAGAGAGACAGAGAGACAGAGAGACAGAGAGACAGAGAGACAGAGAGACAGAGAGACAGAGAGACAGAGAGACAGAGAGACAGAGAGACAGAGAGACAGAGACAGAGGCAGAGACAGAAAGAGAGAGATGAGATGAGATTTAGGGTTCCCGAACTTGGGTCCTCGAGCAAATAGGACAGAGTGGTGCGCCATGCCTTAGGAGAATGTGGAGGAGGGGAGACAGAGGCAGCCATGGAAGGGAAATAACATGCAGGAGGGCAGAGCTGCCAAATAAAAGAGCTAAGAGTTCATGGCCTAGAGGGCTGCTTCTTGGAGTCAAGAACAGCCAAGATGAAGCATATACATTAGTAAATAGTAACTTGGAGTTATTGCTGGGTGGTGGAGTCTACAGCATGGAGGGTAGGCAGATGCTCAGCTATGGGCTGCTTAAGATATAGAGGCTGGGCGTGTTTCCTTCATTCTGGAAAGGAAACCATTGAGGTGAGTAATCCAGCGTCGGGATTTAGTATTTTTTTTTTTTTTTTTACTAAAGGGGACCTCAGCTGAGGATTTACCTCCATTGCATTTGCTTGTGGACAGATCTGTGAGGCATCTTTTGGAATAATGATTGGTGTGTGGAATCCAACTGTGGATGGCGCCACCTCTGTGTGGGCGGTCCTGGTTACAGAAGAAAGCATGTTGACCAAGCAATGAGCAAAAAGGCAGTTAGCAGTTGTTCCTCCATGGCCTCTGCTTCAGTTGCTACCTTCAAGTCTCTGCCTTGAGTTCCTGCCCTGACTTTTTTCCGTGATGGGCATTGATCAAGCTGAAGTCAACCCTTTCCTCCCTGAGATAGTTCACACAGTGTAGAGTGCTGCAATAACATTCGCCACCACAAGATGGTGCTGGTTTCCACTGTGCCTCATGTGGTAGGCTGAGATAGTTTCGCCATTAGAAGATGGCGCTGGCCTCCCCCCGTGCCAGCCAACATCCTTTCAGAAAGTTAACTGTGTGCCCATGTGCAACAGTGCCTTCATGCCAGGTCTTTGCCCACTCTGGGGCGTGCCTAATGAGATCATGGGTAAGCAACCAATCAGGTGTGGATGCATCGCACTAGGGTGTACATAAGTCACTCGTGGCCTCTCCTTAAGATTCAATAAAAGTTTAGCTGCAGTAAGGATTCGTGTGTCCCCGTGTATTCTTGCTGGCAAGAGACAGTGCGGGACAACACAGTATTTCATCAGAGCAAAGAGAAGAAACTGAGACAGTTCCACCCTGCCTTGCTTTGTTTTCTTTCAACAAAGTCTCACACTTACACCCCAAACATACCAGTCCAGCTGGTGGACCAGAGAACATCGGGTATGTATCTGTCAATCTCTCTGGTAGCAGGATTCCAGGCTACCAAGTCTGACTTTTATTTTTAAAGGTGGGTTCTAGGGACCAAACTCAGACCCTCCTACTTTCATGGCAAACACTTTACTGGCTAAGTCAGCTCCTTAGCCCAAGAACCCCACCTAAGAAACTTTGAAATCCATTCCTTTGTCAGACCACAGTCTCTTTTTAAGGGACACATTCCTTCCATGACAATGCCATGTGGGTTAAATTTCTAATCAGAAGACAGGAAGACATGTTGAGCGATGAAGCATTTTCCATTGTTTCCCAATAGGGTGGCATTTTGCATTTGTAAAATGTGAAGTTTCTGGAAGAAACCTTATCTGCCTTATGCTCCACAAAAAAGGAAATACCTTTAGTGTATGAAGTATAACTTAACACCCACAGTAATCATGAAGAAGGCAGGGGTGGATATCATCTGTGGTGTGTGGTCCTGAGAAAGGTCAGATATTTAGCAGATAATTATCAAACATTTAACAGGGAGAGGGCAAGAAAAAAGAATGTAACTTTAAAATTATATTGACTTCCCTCTTCTTTGGGCAGAAACATTTTAAATAATATTCCATTGTCCTTCCTGGTGTGGGTGTTTTAATTTTTGTATCACATCCACCTCCTGGGACATTGGCCCTTATTTGAGTATGTGGTTGCTAATTACTAAGGAGGGCCTGGGTGGGGCTGGCAAAGTGGGGTTCCGATAGGACAGAAGATAAATTCAAATGAGGCTGGCAATAATTCTGGCCTTACAAGGGAAAACAAAATAAATATATCTGCTGGGAATGTGTCTGGTCATAGTAATATAAAACCAATCAGTATCCCTTAATCCCAAGGGTGTGATTAACTTGGGAAGAAACACCAAAGCACACAGCATCAGTTAAACAGCCCAGATATCCCACAGGACTCTTGGCTCATCCATTTTTCTCATTTTACTGTCCTCAGCAGATTGGCTATAATATAGTCACAAGATGGCTGTAACAGTTGGAATGCTGGAGACTTTTCAGAGCACATATTAATTCTAGAGCCCCATAGGTTTGCTGCTGCTGGTTGCAGTTTGTTTAATAGTCATGCCCAAAGAAGAAATTAAACATCCTGACAATGAAGATCAAACTTGCCCCATAAGGAACTCGAATCCCCTAATGAAAAGGAGGTCATCTAATGGTGATAGAACCCCTTTCCCTCTCTTGTCTTTTCTCTCCTATCTAGTGTTAGGTGGTTGAATTTGAAAGAAAGGAGAACCTTCAAAGTAGCAAAAGTACAGCTTGAGCTATTGAATGAAGGTCCACCATCAGCCACAAAGTATAAGGTGTGAGTATCAGGTAACAACAGAAACAACTTTAGGAAACAGGCCAGTTGGATGCCACTGTGATTTAAGTGGAATGTAGCAGCTGGGCAAAGTGGTATCTTCCCTTCCCAGTCTTTTAGGGACATGTTACAATTCAAGGGGATATCCTTGTTCGTTCCATATGTCTCAATCTCTCTCTCATTCTTCACACTCTAGTGTCTGAGTGGAAATTTCTGGTTGTCCTTTGATGCAGACCCATGTGGGGTTTCCTTAAGGCGAGTCACGTGATATTTGGAGAGATTACGAGTATGACTCAGTAGACACTGATGGGGTGCTTGCATTGTTTGCCCTCCAATCCCTTCTTGGTCTTGATTCTCACTGACCATCACTTTATTGAGATGTGACAAAGAACTCCTTGTATTCCAGCTAGTCTGGTCACTCCTGCTGACTAGTGCCAGTTTGGTGGAGGCCTTACTGTTTCTGCTAGATTGTGCTACCAGTGCTGATTTGTGTTTGGTGACATTTTTTTAACTGGACTATTGGTATACTGACACAGATGGACTGGACTGCCAGTGTCCTGACAGCTCAGACTGGATTTGCCCCAAAGAACTACTTCTAAACATGTCCACATCCACTTGCCCTATTCATCATGTTTTATCCCCTAACTTGGGCAGAGGGCTAGAAGGGGGCTTTAAGCATTTGAGAACCCTTATTAAAGTAGTTTTGAAAAAAATCTAAGTCTACATGTATCCCCAATTAATAAAGGAGTGTCAGACTCGTTTCCATTACAATTTCTTTTCCCTTGCATCTGTTTTTGCAACTATCTCCTCTTTAAAGAAAGTGCTCTGGGGGTTTTCTGAGGGAAATTTGTTCCATGCATGGATATTTAATAACATGTTTTTCCATATGTGTGTATGCATATATGCATATGTGCTATGTGTGTATATGTTCATGTGTGTGACATGCAGGCCAGAGGACCAATTTACCTTGTTTTTGACCCAGGGTCTCTCTGTGGCCTGAATCTCACCAGTATAAGCAAGAAGGGCTGTCGATAAATTCCAGGAATTCTCCAACTCTTGGTACAAGAACGTATACCCATGCATAGTTTTTTACCTTGTGTCCAGTCCCTCAGGCTCCACCCCAAACTGTCTCCCTCATCCCAAGCAGTGTGTTTGAAAAAGAAACCTTAAGTAACTATTAGGACTGACCAGAGTGATTCAAGCTCCATAAGGGCATTACAAACAAAGAGTGGGACTTCGGGACATTGAGATGAGAATGTTAAAAGGAAACCCAGAGCCTATTAGGAAAAGCTGAAAACTGTGTCCTCACTCACTCAAGAGAAGAATCAACAGAAACTCAAGCTTGTGTCAGCTTATTTCCTATGAAACTGCATAAGCTTGTTTCTTATTTAAGAGGCATAAGCCCTTTTCCATTTGATGATGTTCCTACTGAGACAAATGAAGCAGGGAATGGCTCCCTACAACTGTGGGTTTGTGAGTAGACCAGTACCAGATTGTCTCTCAACCCTGTCCCACCCAAATGTCATTTTGGCACTTCCAATTGACCAGGTGACAGCAATGGCTGGCTATCACTTCCGAAGATTAGCAGGAACGTGAAGGTCACATAGCAGAATGCATTGATTTTCATCATGAAATTGGGAAACATAACGTTCCCATTTCCTATTTTCTTAGATGGGAAAGCCTTGTGCATACCCAGCCCTATTAGAGATGTGTCTCTCTTTGGACAATAGAACAAGAATTGCACTAAGAGCAGTATTATCTTAAAAAACATCTACATGAGACTGGTCCCCAAGACGTGTGTGTGTGTGTGTGTGTGTGTGTGTGTGTGTGTGTGTGTGTACACTTATGACTTGTGTATGTGTATGTATGTAGAGGTCAGAGGACAATTTTGGGAGTCATTCCTCTTTGAAGTAGTAGTACTTAGTTGGGGGAGACACATACATGCTACAACACAAATGTAGAGGCCAAGGGACATGCTGTAGGATTCAGTCTCTTCTTCCACCTGGTGAGTCTTGGGGATTGAACTTAGATCCTCAGGCTTGGTGACAACTGCCCTAGCATGCTGAGCTATCTTGCCAGTGCCTGTCTTGGTTTTTGAGGTAGGATTTTCTCACTGGTTTCTGGGAACTGATACCTGTTATGGTTTGGGTGTGTTTGTGGCTGAGTGCCTGCGTGTATGTGTGTCTGTGTGTGTGTGCGTGTATGTTCAGGCCAGGGAATTGCAGCTTTAGAGGCTATGGCCGTGTTGGAGTGGATGTGGCCTTGTTGGAGTGAGTGTGTTACTGTGGGTGTGGGCTTTAAGTCCCTCATCCTAACTACCTGAAAGCCAGCATTTTCCTAGCAGCCTTCAGATGAAGATGTAGAACTCTGAGCTCCTCCTGCACTATGCCTGCCTGGATGCTGCCATGTTCCCACCTTGATGGTAATGGACTGAACCTCTGAACCTGTAAGCCAACCCCAATTAAATGTTGTCTTTATAAGAGTTACCATGGTTATGGTGTCCGTTCATAGCAGTATAACCCTAAGTAAAACATGGACTATGGGGTGGTCAGTGAACTTCAGTGGTCCCCAGGTCTCTGTCTCCCTGATTCTGGGGTCAGAGTGCATGCTACCACTTTAGACTTGTAAGTTGGTTCTGGGGATCCAAGCTCAGGTCTCCATGCATGTACAGCAAGCAGTTTATCTACTGACCCATATCCTTTAGCTAACAAATGGGTTTAAAAGGAATTAGAGGTAGATCCCAGGTGCCTGACATCAGGGAAGCTGAGCTGTGGTGCACACAAGGCCAGCTGGTGCAGGGTGAGGGTCATGGAACAGGGAACATTAGGGCCAAGGAGACATAACAGGGACATGCTTGGAACTTACATTGCCTGTGGTGCCTCCACACAGAAGCTTTATGATGCCGGTGTAAGCTGGAGGAGAGCCATATCCATTGGTAGAGGTTGCTGTGATCTAAATGTCTCCCCTACCCCACCCCTTGGAAGATTTCACTAAAGATTACATCATTGGGAAGCAGCACTTTGGAGGGTGTGACTTCAGTCAAAAAGATGGACTCGTCCTCTGTATTACTGGTGCACCTATGTTTAAAAACAACCCCCAGAGAGCTGGCTTGACCTTCTCAGCCCAGGAAAATATAGGCAGAACGCACCATCTACAAGTCAGGTAGCAGGCTTCAATAAATTTCCCAGGGCACTATCTTGGACTTGAAGCCTCATTGTCAGCCATCCAGTCCCTGAGACTGTAGTGAAAAGCAAGCTGGCTGGTTCCTGGGTGAGGCGGGGATCAGCCAGGAAAGGGGTGAACATACAATGTGCTTCTTGATTTCTAGTGAGTACAGAATGCAGATGAATGCTTCAAGCTAAGTAATATGAGTGGCACGGCTTGGTTAATCTCGGGCCGAACATAAAAAACAAACAAAAAAATAAATTGTATGAGAGGGTTGGCAGACATGATCACTAATCTTGGTTGCTGACTTGAGTGGCTCTGAATTCAATTAAAATGCACGCATCTGGGCACTCTTGTGAGGGATTTTCTTGATCAGGTTATTTGAATCAGGAAGATTTGCCCTAAGTGTGGGTGGGACCTTCTGGTAGCAAACCAGATTTAAGAATTTGAAAGGAGGCTTTGATTGTTTGTCTACCTGCCTTCACTCTCACTGGAAAGTTCATCTCTCCTGTGGCTGCTGTATTCCTTTGCTAATATTCGAACCACCTTCTCTGATATCTCATTGTAGACTGAAGACCAACGGCTCCAGGAAACTCAAGTGCCTTCAGGACCAGGTTAAGATGGCTGAGGCGTCAAGCATCATAGACTGAGCAGCCAATGGGGTTCTAAGTACCCTTGCATGAGAACGCCATTGTTAGATTATCCAGACAGTGTCCTGTAAGCCAAATTACCTTTATTAACACATTAGTGTTTGGTGGTTTGAATAGGAGTGGGCCACCATAGACTCATGTTGTTGAATGCTTGACCCATGAGGAGTGATATTATTAGGAGATGTGGTCCTGTTGGAGTAGGTGTGACATTGTTGGAGTGTGTGTGGCCTTTTTGGATTGGGTATTACATTGTTGAGATGGGTGTGTCCTTGGTGGAGTAGGTGTGGCCTTTTTTGTTTGGGTGTGGCCTTGTTGGAGTGGGTGTGGCCTTTTTGAAATAGGTGTGGCCATGTTGGAGTAGGTGTGACTTTGTTGGAGGATGTGTGCCAGTGTGGTGGCTTTGCTTTGAGATTTGTATATACTCAAACTATGCTCAGTGGTACAGACAATCTCTTTCTGCTGCCTGTGCATCAAGAATTTTGGGCTCCTCCAGCACCAACTCTGCCTGGATGCTGCCATAATTCCTGCCATGATGATAATGGACTGAACCTCTGAAACTGTAAGCCAGCTGCAATGGGATCTTGTCCTTATAAGATTTACCTTGGCTGCTGGGTCTGCAGCCATGACCATGCTCAGGCTACAGAAGAAGCTTGGCTCTAGTGTCCTACACTGTGGTAAAAAGAAGGTCTAGTTGGAACTCAATAAGACCTATAAAATATCCAATGCGAACTCCTGTGAGCTGATCAGGAAGCTTATTGAAAATGGCCTGATTATCTGGTAGCCTGTAACTGTATATTCTCAGTCTCAGTGCAAGAAAAATACCTTGAAGGACAGGCATATGGTCATAGGGAAGAGAAGGGGTACTGCCAATACTTGGGTGCCTGAGAGGGTGACCTGGATGAGGAGGATCAGGATCCTGCACCGACACCTCAGGAGATACTGGGAATCTTAGAGGATGGACCGCCATATGTATCACAGCCTGTACATGAAGGTCAAAAGGAATTTATTCAAAAACCAATGGATTCTTATGGAGTAGATACTCAAACCGAAGGCAGACGAGGCCCGCAAGAAGCTACTGGCTGACCAGGCTGAGGCTCGCATGTTTAAGACTAAGGAAGCACAAAAACGCGTGGGAGGAGCGCCTCCAGGCCAAGAAGTAGGAGATCATCAAGACTCTGTCCAAGGAGGAAGAGACCAAGAAATAAAGCTTCCTTCACGTCTGTGCATAGTGACCTCACTGTGGTCTCACATGATCAGTCATTAAAATAAAACAAGCCTTAAAATAAAAAAAAGAGTTACCTTGGCTATGGTGTCTGTTCACAGCAATGGAAAGCTAACTTAGACAATGTGTATTCATTCTGCCATTTCTGTTTCTCTGGAAACCCTAATACATTAGCACTCTAGAGAGAGGAACAAGTACCCACAAGACAACATAAATAACCATTTACTTTTCTGGTGAATATGAAGTTGTTGTGGTTTAAAAAAAAAACTTGATGGTTTTTTGTTTGTTTGTTTTGGGGTGGTTTTGTTGCTGCTGCTTTTGTTATCTTTGTTGTTGTTGAAGTTGTTGTTGTTGTTCTTGTTGTTGTTGTTTTTAAAGAAGAAACATATTAAGCTTCTATATCCCTGACTGGCTGGCAAACCACTGAGCCCACATCAGTTAAAGTGATTATGGATTAGGAATGTGTGTACACAAAAACATAAACTTATTCCTGTCAAGTTCAGATGAGAGACAACATCGGCCATGTGGGCAAGCCTAGAGCCTCATCCATTTAACACAGACAAATCAGCCCACACTGTCTGCAGCCTGTTGGTCCAACAGAGACGAGGGCCTGAGTGTTGTGTTGCTATTTTCTTTTTTTTTTATTATTATTATTAACTTGAGTATTTCTTATATACAATTTGAGTGTTATTCCCTTTCCCAGTTTCCGGGCAAACATCCCCCTCCCCCCTTCTTTATGGGTGTTCCCCTCCCCACCCTTCCCCCATTGCGACCCTCCCCCCAGCAGACTAGTTCACTGGGGGTTCAGTCTTAGCAGGACCCAGGGCTTCCCTGTGCTCTTACTAGGATATTCATTGCTACCTATGAGGTCAGATTCCAGGGTCAGTCCATGTATAGTCTTTAGGTAGTGGCTTAGTCCCTGGAAGCTCTGGTTGCTTGGCATTGTTGTACATATGTGGTCTCGAGTCCCTTCAAGATCTTCCAGTTCTTTCTCTGATTCCTTCAACGGGGGTCCTATTTTCAGTTCAGTGGTTTGCTGCTGGCATTCGCCTCTGTATTTGCTGTATTCTGGCTGTGTCTTTCAGGAGTGATCTACATCCGGCTCCTGTCGGTCTGCACTTCTTTTCTGCGTCCATCGTGTGTAATTGGGTACCTGTCCGTGTATGGGCCACATGTGGGGCAGGCTCTGAAAGGTTTTCCTTCACTCTCTGTTTTAATCTTTGCCTCTCTCTTTCCTGCCAAGGGTATTCTTGTTCCCCTTTTAAAGAAGGAGTGAAGCATTCACATTTTGATCATCCATCTTGAGTTTCATTTGTTCTAGGCGTCTAGGGTAATTCAAGCATTTGGGCTAATAGCCACTTATCAATGAGTGCATACCATGTATGTCTTTCTGTGACTGGGTTAGCTCACTCAGGATGATATTTTCCAGTTCCAACCATTTGCCCACGAATTTCATAAAGTCGTTGTTTTTGATAGCTGAGTAATATTCCATTGTGTAGATGTGCCACATTTTCTGTATCCATTCCTTTGTTGAAGGGCATCTGGGTTCTTTCCAGCTTCTGGCTATTATAAATAAGGCTGCGATGAACATAGTGGAACACATGTCTTTTTTATATGTTGGGGCATCTTTTGGGTATATGCCCAAGAGGGGTATTGCTGGATCCTCAGGCAGTTCAATGTCCAATTTTCTGAGGAACCTCCAGACTGATTTCCAGAATGTTTGTACCAGTCTGCAACCCCACCCACAATGGAGGAGTGTTCCTCTTTCTCCGCATCCTCGCCAGCATTTGCTGTCACCTGAATTTTTGATCTTAGCCACTCTCACTGGTGTGAGGTGAAATCTCAGGGTTGTTTTGATTTGCATTTCCCTTATGACTAAAGATGTTGAACATTTCTTTAGGTGTTTCTCAGCCATTTGGCATTCCTCAGCTGTGAATTCTTTCTTTAGCTCTGAACCCCATTTTTTAATAGGGTTATTTGTTTCCTTGCGGTCTAACTTCTTGAGTTCTTTGTATATTTTGGATATAAGGCCTCTATCTGTTGTAGGATTGGTTAAGATCTTTTCTCAATCTGTTGGTTGCTGTTTTGTCCTAACCACAGTGTCCTTTGCCTTACAGAAGCTTTGCAGTTTTATGAGATCCAATTTGTCGATTCTTGATCTTAGAGCATAAGCCATTGGTGTTTTGTTCAGGAAATTTTTCCAGTTCCCATGTGTTCCAGATGCTTCCCTAGATTTTCTTCTATTAGTTTGAGTGTGTCTGGTTTGATGTGGAGGGCCTTGATCCACTTGGACTTAAGCTTTGTACAGGGTGATAAGCATGGATCAATCTGCATTCTTCTACATGTTGACCTCCAGTTGAACCAGCACCATTTGCTGAAAATGGTATCGTTTTTCCATTTGATGGTTTTGGCTCCTTTGTCAAAAAATCATGTGACAATAGATGTGTGGGTTCATTTCTGGGTCTTCAATTTTATTCCATTCGTCTATCTGTTTGTCTCTGTACCAATACCATACAGTTTTTTATCACTATTGCTCTGTAAGACTGCTTGAGTTCAGGGATAGTGATTCCTCTTGAAGTCCTTTTATTGTTGAGGATAGTTTTAGCTATCCTGGGTTTTTTGTTATTCCAGATGAATTGGCAAATTGTTCTGTCTACCTCTTTGAAGAATTGGATTGGTATTTTGATGAGGATTGCATTGAATCTGTAGATTGCTTTTTGTAAAATGGCCAATTTTACTATATTAATCCTGCCAATCCATGAGCATGTGAGATCTTTCCGTCTTCTGGCTACATGGAACTGTGTGCACCACGTGCCTGCCTGATGTCTGAAGAAACCAAGAGAGGGCATAAATCTCCTGAAACTGGCTAACAGTTCAACTGTGAACCATCATATGGATGCTGGAAATAGAACCTGGGTCCTCTGTAAGAGTAACAAGTGTTCTTCGTGACTGAGCCGACTCTCTAAGCCCCAGAATCTGTGCCCTGTCCCTGGAGATGCTTTGCTACTCTAAAAAACCTCATGGGAGACTTGGTGACCATCCTAGAGAATAGACTTCACCCTATCAATGAAGAGGATGCCATGGCTGGTGGTATTTAGACACTAGGAGACTCTGAGGGAAAGTGCCCTGTTTAGGGGCGTCCTGTGAGAACCAAGACTGGAGGAGATCCCTGGACTGGATAGAGATTGGGTTGGGGCATTTCAGAAGATAAAAGTGATGGTGCCAAGGACATTAGAGGAATCCCATGAAATATCCACTCTGGGATCTTAGGTATCCACTGTTGAGAAGAGAAACCATGATCAAGGACACCTAATAATCGGGGTTGGCTTACAGGTTTAGAGGGCCAGTCCATTATCATCAAGGCAGAGGGCATGTCAGGGTGCAGACAGATATGGTGCTGGAGAAGGAGATGAGAGATCTATATCTTCTTCTAAAAGAAGCTAGGAGCTGACTGTCTCCCACATGGCTGGGAGAAGGATTTCAAGAACTCACCACCACAGGGACACACCTCCTCCAAGAAGGCCAACCTGCTAATAGTGCCATTTCCTGGGCAGTGCATATTCAAACCACCACAGGGTCTCTTCACATATATGATAATTTCACCATTATTTTAAAGTCTTGTTTAAAGACACATGATGTTTGCGTAAAGAACATTGGTTGGGTCTGGGTGGTTCCAAAACCCCAAGAACATGAAGTCCTTTATCACCCTGAAGTATTAAATTGGCATGTGTGCACAGCCCCTTCAATCCTCTGCAATATCATAATGTTAAGTGTGTGCAGCTCCAGTGTGCAGCCTGTAAGTGCTGGCTTGTGTGAGTTCTTGAGCGTCACACTCAACAGAATCAGGCTTGTGCCTTCTGTACTTTTGTTTATGGCTCAGAACTCTGACCTAGACAGATGGGCAAGTAGTTCCGGGAAGGAAGATTGCTGGGTGCAGCCAAAGACTTGAAGGTATTTGATTTAATTACAGAGATTAAGGAATCTGGCTAGTTTTTTCCTGTATCACATGAGAGGAAGTCACTCTGCGCAGCCAATTGCAAAAAAAAAAAAAAAATCACAGAGAAAAGTCACATAGGATGCTTGTTTAAAGTAGACTAGATCATGAGCCCTGATCAGATTTAAATATCCATTTGTACATAGGAATCATTGCTTTTCGGTGCAGAGATGCCCATCCTTTTTAAGCACCCATGGCAAGGTCAGGCAGATCTGGGTGTTTGGTGTGAGAACACCTCTCTTACTGTGGAGTCTCCCTCATGAACACTAAGGTGTCCACATGATCCCAAGTTCACCACCATTCTTCTCATCCCCATAACAAATGAAGAACACATGATTTGGGGAGATGAGATGGACAGATTTTAGACAATCTCCTGTGCATGGCAGAGAGCAGCGTTGAAAGGACTGGAGAAGACTTTGGCTGACCCCAGGCCTTTTCTCACAGAAACAGCTGACAAACCGTCCCACAATGTTCCAGTTATGGGTGTTTCCTTCAATAACAGAGAGTTTAAAATAGCACCATTGCCTCCCCCTAAGAAAATCACCTAAAAGAAACAAGTGACGGGCTAGAGAGATGGGTCAGTCCTAAATTGTAATGGCTCCTCTTGCAGAGGACCTGAGTTCCATTCCCAGCACCCACGTGGCAGCTCACAACCATCCATGAGTCCACTTTGAATGAATCAGACACCCTCTTCTGATCTCTAGGGGTACCATATGCATATAGCACATGCACATTGTTACAGGTTCATATAAAATAACAAAATAAATCTAAAAAATTTTTCAATAAAAACAAGTATATTCAATCACTATATTTTACCTAATTTTTAAATTTCACTTTGTCCTTCAACCTTGCTGTAAATTACATCTTTTTAACAATGGTGCCTCAAAAGCCACAGAATTGTGTATAAAGCTCTCTCTAAATGCCCATGTTCAAATCAGAAACAGTGACAGTCACCTTCTCTGTGTAATAAACTCCTGATTTCCCACTGTGGTGTAGTAGGAGATCCAGCTTTACCTGAATGGAGGTCTCTGAGTGGGACAGGAACTGCTCAGGCTCTGACTGCAGTATCCAGTGTCCCCACCACTAATGACAAAGGAGAGAGTTCTCCCCAAGGGTCCCACACACTCCAGATGCTGGTGCAATAATCGAGCCTCTTGATTTTCCTCTCTGTGAGGTAAAGGTATCCATTCACCTGGAATTCATCCAGAACCTTCAAGAGTCAGAAACATCCTGCAGAACAAATCAGCCTCTCTGGCCTTCTCCAAGGTCCTGAGAACATCCACGAAATTAAGTTCACTGAGAAGATGAGGGCACCCTGTCATTGCCACAACCTCCCTGGAAACAGAGAGGGTGGGCAGAGGAGGCAAACACTTTCTTTTTGCCATTCCTCATGGTTCCCATTTCTTACATATTAAACATGCAACTTGCATATTCATCAGACAAAATACCAGGGGCTGGGAGATGGCTTATTACCTTAGGGATTCAAGGATCCGAATTTAAATTCTCAGCCCTGGGCACTCTGTATGGAGACACAGTCATTCTGATGTGGACTCTGCCAACAGGAAGTCATCCGGCTGCCCAGCACAGGGCAATACTGCAGCCCTTCCCCCTTTCAGTCTTACTTTCATTCACTAATCAATAATCATGGGGCTCAGTGCAGAGGCCACTGGCTTGAAGAAGAGCATGAGAACATCGAGTGTGTGCTAATTCAGCCTGATCACACGATGTTTCCGTGATGTCAGAGCCACGGTCTCCAGGATACTACCTGGACCCATTCTCTCTCTGAGTTAACACCTTAATTGGAAAGGACATAACGGGAGGATACTGGAGAAAGTCCAGGGTAGACCAAGTCCTGTCTAGTCCCCAGTAGGGAAGTGGTCCCACAGCCACAAACCCTTTCCACCCCTCCATCCACTTAAGCCTGTGATTCATGAATGATATTAATAGAAACCAACCAGGCATTGCCATGCCTACGGTGATATATACAGCAACAGATGTCTCCTACAGTGGTTGTATTTGAATAACCATAACCCAATAATGCAGTCCACTCATGAGTGCCAGATCACCTTCACTAACAAGGCTAGTGGTGGCGCTGAAAAGGCAGCTGGAACCTAGGCTGTGCCTAAGCTGGTCCTGACTGTAATTGATCTGTTTCTTCCAGAGGGGAAACTGAGGAATGTGATTAGTTTCAGATGCATATTTCTCAGCTCTGATATTGATGCCTTTGTTAGTCAGTGTCTGAGATGGCCCAGAGGCCCTGGGGAATCTGGCTCGGGACAGGAGAAATGCTTTTCATCCTAATTCACCATGCTTCCCCCAAGTTATGACAGCATGGATTGCCTGTTCACTTGATGCTGTCCTGGCCAGTCTGTTGGATTACAGAGGAGCTGCACCTCTTCCTCTGCATCCAGCAAGGTCTATGTTCAACACCCTTACTCCCCCAGACCTCCATCTCCCATTTCCTATGAGCACAATGAATCTTTAAAGAATTATAGGGCCCCCAAAATGAGGGAAACCAGGTGGTATTTGTCCATTTTGTTTGGGATGGGCCATCCCAATGTAAGCCCTTCTCTATTTAAAAGATAAGACACCAAACAGACCCACACAGCCATATCTCTACCCAGAAACTCAGGAAAATACACAAATTTCAGAGAATCTTGAAATCAAGCTATCCACCCTGTTTCCTGCTATGACCCAACACATGAACACACACACACACACACACACACACACACACACACACACACACACACAGAGAGAGAGAGAGAGAGAGAGAGAGAGAGAGAGAGAGAGAGAGCATTTGGCTGGCCCTTTCTTCTCCTAGACTAGAAAATTTACGTAATAATTTCTACTTTACATGTTCCCAAGGATCCCTGTGCCATGTTCTATCTGAACACTGAAATGATTTAATGCCTTAGAAAACATGATTTGGCAGAACTCTGGTTCTAGGTGAGGGGGACAGGGAGTAGGCACAGTGGCCAACCACACTGTCCCCAATGCTATCTTCCTTGGTGCTAGTTTCCTTGTACAAGTCAGACAGTCTGATGTCACTCCTCACCTGGCAACTCATACCCACAACTCCACCTCTGAAATTATTTCTCTTCCTCCAAGGAAAGGAATCTTGGTATATGGAAGGCTGAGGCAGGGGAATCATTCCAAGCATGAGGCCAGCCTATGCATATAGTTAGACACTGTCTTGAAAGAGGGAGTGGATGAAGAAGGGGAAATAAAAAGGAGCAGAAGGAAGCAGAGGGGTAAGGAGGGATAGAGGGATGGGGTGCTGTAAACATCTATCTCAAATGCTCACCAACACAGCTATAGCTTTCATAAACTCCATAAAGAGTCCCAATGTAAGGGTGCACAATCATTCATCCAACACACACACACACACACACACACACACACACACACACACACACACACAGAGTCATCTCATGCAAAGCCTCCATCCAAAAAGAGAGCATTCAGCTTAGGCTCAGAACCTCTCGGTGAATGGCAGTTAACCTGTGTATTTGGACACCTTGCCCATAGGACTCAGAGCCAACACATCAGAGGACACCTGCACACAATGCTTACTGTGGCACCATTGTCAGTAGCCAAGATGTGGAATCAGCCTGAGCATCTATCAATAGACCATTTAATAAATCCTGGTACACATACAAAATGGAATTTTCTCCAGCCACAAAAGGGGTGGAATCAAGTCTTAGGGAGGAAAACTGGATACCACCACATTAAGAAAAATCAGCCAAACACCAAGAAGCAAATACTGTAATTTTTGTCTCGTTTGTGAATTTTGTAATTCTTTACAGAATCTTTATGGGTTCTTAACAGATCCAAAAAATAATACCTAAGTTTGTCCATATGTCTCAAAGGCAGACAAAGGCCTGGAGAAGGAAGGAGACTAGGCAGGCGGGTGGGGGATTGTGGTGAGCAGGAAGGTCGGATATGGTAAAGGACATGACATGGTTAAAGGAAGTTGTCTTGATGCAACCCAACACTGTGGATAATGAATAGACACTGGTATAAAAAAATGAAGAAGGAAAAAGAAAAAGACAATGTTACAATTTCAGTGTCAGAGATACGGATGAGCCTGAGCACTGCCACCTACATTCCAAATGCACCAAGAGACATGGCCCCCTGGCCTGAGATGGGTTATGTATCATACCTTTCCAATTTCAAAAAACTCCCTCAGTCAAATATGAGCATTCGACCTACACTACAGAAGACAGGGAGATTGTTCCACAAATAAAGCACTTTCCATCGAAGCACAGAGACCTAGGTACAACTCCCCTCCCCTCGAAACCCACTTAAATGGGGGTAGTGGTCAAAGGGGGTGGGTGGGATGTTGCCTATAATTAAAGCCTGGGAAGGCAGAGTTAGGGAATCCAGAGAGGAAAGTGGCAAGCAGAACTGGTCATATCAATGAATCTGATTTTGACTGAAAGACCTTGCTGTTGAGAATCTGATAGGAAAGCAATGAAAATCTCTGACAACTATCACACAAACACATGTCTGCACAATACACATTCAAACACATGAGTACATATACATATCTCTCACACACACAAAGAAAGAAAGCAAGGAAAGAAAGAAAGAAAAAAAGAAAAAAGGAATGGATAGATAAAATACATAAGTAGGCACTGCAATTAGTCTCCATTTATCCGTTTTTGATGTAAAAAGAAAGGGGTTGTTCGAAATGCCCTGTTTTGTTCTTTAAGTAGCTCTGAAGACCAAATCCAAGACCTTGTGCAGCTAAACGCTCTTCCTGTAGCCCTATTAGGCGCTCACTGACCTACCAAAAGGCCGGTGGCCCTCTCATATTGAAGGGATACAGCTATGCCCAGGTCAGAGGTGGATGGAGGTCTCCCAGGTGAGAACTCACGGAGATATCTTCCCTCTGATTGGAGCTAGAGGGCGAACGTGGCCCGGAGCCTCTCTGTGTGTTCTTCAATCTCAGATAGTACAGGCAGGGCACTCCAAACCCCCACCCCCAACCCACCTTAAACCAGAAGGTGGGGACTGAGCCTGAAACAGCCTTGCAACTCTCAAGATGGAGGGACCCTGCCTGCTCCTTCTTCTGCCACCCCAGAGCTGGTGGGAGGGACTGGAGGAAGGTTTTCCTTGTGCACACTAGAAGAGACCTCAACTCGTTGAGAAGTTTTTTTTTTTTTTTTTTCCGTGCACAGTGGAAGTCAAGTCATAGATATCTTGACGGTCACTCTTGCTTTTGGATCAATGGTTGGGGTTGGAGATTTGCAGCAGTGTCTCTGAGGATGTCTTAAAGAGTCAGACATACCGAAAATGAATCTCTCTCTGCCCTGCCCTTTGCTGTGTGGATCTGAACAATGGCATCTCTGAACTTCAGTTCCTTCTAGCCCGGAGAAAGGATGAGTACCTCTTAACTGTAGGCTTGGGACAAAGACTGTATACCATCCTATAGCTGCAGGTGGCTCAGAGAGCCTGTTGAGACAAGAGTCTGCAGCCACCCACCCGCAGCTCCAGTATGGATTTTTCTGCTCAGGAAAAGAAATGCTTACTTTTCATTGATCCAACTAATGGCTCTGTGTGGCTAATCAGCCTGAACTCCATCCTATTGTTTGTCTGCAGTTAGATATAACTGTAGATCTAATTACCCAGGTCTAGAATTAGACTCTCACCTAGAGCTGGCAGAACTGCTTCAACCATCTACTCCTTCTAATGGAAACCCTGAAGCCTCAAAGTTGCCTTGAGCTAAAATGGCAATTAGCAACTGAAATCTTATTTTCCCGCAAGACCTAACTAATTACGGGATGTCATCACAGCCTGATTCGTATTTACCCAAAAATGTGCAGATTCGTGATCCAGCCTAAAGCTTAACTGCCATTTAAATGGAGCACGATATTGAAATCTTAATTTCATTACATGCTGGTAATAATCTTACAATTATATATCCAAAGTATCACTCGGAATACACTTACATATGTAAAAGAATCTGCCCTCATTGTTGTTCCATGGCACACATGGCTGTTGGTTTGACTTTCAAACCAGAGCTGTATATCCTTTTATGGAGAAAGAGATAACGGAATTTTTCCCTGCACCGAATCCTGCTTGGAGAAGGAGAGAAACACATCCACACCATAAAAGGGCATCTGGGCAAGCACAAGTGCCACGCCTGTTACCTGTGAAATATGAGCGACCTTGTGTGGTTTACTGATGCTCTCACATTTCTGCTAACAAGTCAGTCAATACAACAAAAGCCACTTCAGAATTCCCAGACATTCAACACTAATTGTCACAGAAGGGGCAGTAGAGACTGTCAGCCTCTGCAGAACTCTCAGGCTGCCATGGCCTCGATGCCTATATTCTGGCTGTAATATCTCTAGGGCAATGTTCTCCCAGAGGAATAGAGTGTTTGCGGGCTTATCAGCACACGTGTGTGCACATGTGCAGAAAAGGACCATCTCGTCAGCTGGGAGTCCTGCACCAGTGGAAGCAGAAGTCTCTGGTCCTGCCAAGATTGAACTCCCCAGTGAATGGGATTGTTGGGAAAGGGCAGAATGTAGGGGTGGATCAGGAGAGGAACACCCCTAGTGAAGGGGAGTGGGAGGTGCTAGGGAGATGTTAGCCTGGAAACCAGGGAAGGGAATAACATTTGAAATGTAAATAAGAAATACCCAATTTAATAAAGAAGGAATAAAAAAAGACACTCCTTCTGGAAGAGGAGAATGTATAATTTCTTTTCAGGATCTGTGGGAAGACTTTGAACACCTGGGCAAATGTGGAATGACCTATAGAACCTTGGAAACATATGGATAGTTCCAGAAACTCCTGGAAAAGTGTAAGATCCAAGATCTCTATGCCAAGAGAGGAAGGTTTATATGAACCTGGAATGTGTGGGGAAATTACCTGCCCATGTTTGTCAGTAGAATAGTCAGCAGAAGGTGGGCCAGGCACAGTGTGATCTTCTTTGAATCTTTCATTGTTCTCTCCAGTACTGTGTTGTGTAGATGTTGCAAGCACTCTAGCTACCAAGTCGTCAATGTCCACATGTTCTTCAAACCCAGTAGACATAATCCGGCTTTTTTTTCACCTTCCCACGAATGGGCACTAAAAATGAGGCATCTATTTTTCTAGTAGCAGGATGTAAGCAGATGTCTGGTATCCCTAGTCCTCAGCATCGAGATGTATTAAAAAAATTAAAACACTTGTTTTATGTGTTCCCACCATACCTGGGATTTAAAATATGTGTCAAAGAATCCAGACTCACCCCTGGTTAAATACTTCTTTGTTTTATTAATACATAGCCCTTAGAATCTTATATTTCCAATTACTCCTTCCCATCTGCTCTAGCTTGCTGTCTATTTTATACTTAGTTCAAATGTGAACTTATATTGCTATTATTTAATGTTACAGAGCAATCATGACAGAAAATGTTAATTTTAGTTCTGTTTTAATCCTGTTCCTCATGCACTGATTTCTGTGTATGGATATGAATTTCTGACTCATTATTTCGTCTCCTTAAATGATTCTTCTGTAACATTCTTTTTCAAAGTCTACTTTTTAATTTTTAATTATCTCTGTGTCTTTCCGTGTGTGTGTGTGTGTGTGTGTGTGTGTGTGTGTGTGTGTGTGTGTGTGTGTATACATATGAGCACTGTGTCCAAGAAAGCCAGTAAGGGGAGGTAGATACCCTGGAGCTGAAATAACAAGTGGTTGTGGATGACCCTGGAGCCTGAATAAAACCTCAGATCTTCTGTAAAAGCAGTTTGCATTCTTAATTACTATGTAGTCTCTGTGGCACCCTTTTAACATTTCTTCAATTAGTCAAGTTGGTTAGCAATTTCATTAGATGCTGTCTGGGATAAAAACAAAACTTTTTAAAAGTTTTATCTTTAAAAGGCACTTTTTTTCTTCTGAGCACAGAATTGGAGCTTTAGAGTTATTAATTTCGGAAGTGAACTTGTGCCATCCTGCCTGTTTTGCAGTGGGCGTGATTTCCAGTCTAACCACAACTGTACCTTCTGTTTTGATAATCTGTTCTTTTCCTTGTTTTATTTTTTTCTTTCAAGCTTTTCCACTACCAAGTTCTTTATTATGTAAATATATGATAGTATTAATTATGTATCTCTCCCAGATCAGCTTTTAACTCTCATGAACCCTGAAGGCTGTGTCTGGCTGTACTCTGTGTTCAGAACCTAGGATAGCTTCCGGGTCTCAGCAACATTAAGTGTTTGTTAAACAAAGGGGCTTTTCATTCTTATTTTATAGATGAGATGCCTCAGGCAGAGAAAGGCTATGGTAACGGAACACACTGGGATTCCTAACGTGGTTTCTGAGAGACTTAATGAGTTGAAGACAGAAAGGAGAGCCTAGGTTTCTTAGGGTTGTTCATACAAGGTCTTAGAAAAGAGGATGAAAGGTAACACGTTCAGTATGGCGAGAACAGCGCAGATTTAGGTGACTGCATATGGGACAGATCCCCACATGGGGCAGTCTCTGGTTGACACTTTCTTCAGTCCCTGCTTAACTCTTTACCCTTGAATTTCCTCCCATGAATATTTTTTATCCCTTCTAAAAGGGAATGTAACATCTGCATTTTGGTTTTCTTCTTGCTTGGGCTTAACATGACCTGTGAATACTTTCTTATGTATTCCACACTTTTGGGCTGACACACTTCAAATAAATGTATACCATTTGTGTTCTTTTGTGACTGGGTTACCTCACACAGAATGATAATTTCTAGTCTATCCTGAGAATTTTATGCACACATTGTTTTTGATTGGTTAGAAGGACAGAGGTGTGTAAATGTACTATATTTCATTTAAACATTACTATGTTGAGGGACATCTGGTTTCTTTACAGCTTCTGGCTATTATAGGAAACAAAGGTTGCTCTCAACATGTAGCATCATGTGTCCTTCTTATATGTTGAAGCATCTTTTGGGTATATATCAAAGAAATGGGATTGTGGTATCCTCAGGTAGTACTATATCCAATTATGTGAGAAAATTCCAGACTGATTTTCAGAATGGTTATACCAGCTGGCAATCTTACCAACAATGGAGGAGAGTTCCCATTTCTCCACCTCCTTGCCAGAATCTATTGTGATTTCTTATCTTAGCTATTCTGAGTGGTGTGCTGTGTAACCTCAGAATTTGTTGATTTGCATTTACCTGATGGCTAAGGATGTTGATATTCCTCAGTAGAGAATTCTTTGTTAAGTGCTATTCACCATTTTTGAAAGGACTATTTGATATTCTGGAGTCTAACTCTTAGAAACTTTGTATAGATTGATTTTACCCCTCTACCAGATGGAAGATTGGTAAAGATCTTTTCTTAACCTATTGATTTTACCTTTTTCCAAATTCCAATGCCCTATGCCTTACAAAAGCTTTATGAAGTAACATTTGTCAATTCTCGATCTTGGAGCAAATCCAATGGTGTTCTGTTAAGTAACTTTCCCCACTTTTTCTTCTTTAGTTTAAGATTATATGTTTCTTGTGGAGATATTTGATCCAATTCGACTTGAGCTTTGTACAGGGTGATAAGAATTGATTGATTTCCATTCTTCTACATGCTAACCTCCAGTCGAATGAGAACCGTTTGTGGAAAATATTATCGTTCCACTGGATGGTTTCAGTTCATTGTCAAATATCAAGTGGCCATAGTTGTGTGCCTTCATTTATGGGCCTTCAATTTTATTACATTGATCTACCTGACCGTCTCTTTACCATTCCCATTCAATTTTTATTATTATTGTTCTGTAATACAGCTTGAAGTCAACGATAGTGATTGCTCCAGAATTTCTTATATTGTTGATGAACGTTTTCTCTATCATGGGGTTCTTGTTATTCCAACTGAATTTTCAAATTGCTCTTTCTAACTCAATGAAGAATTGAGTTGGAATTTTGATAGTGATTGCCTTGAATCTGTTGATTTCTTTTGGAAAGATGGCCATTTTTACAATACTAACTTTGCACATTAATGAGCATGGGAAATAATTCCATCTTCTGAGATCTTCTTCAATATTTTTCTTCAGAGACTTGAACTTCCTGTCATACAGAACTTTCACTTGCTTGTTTAGAGTCAACCTGAGGTATTTTTTATTATTTGTGACTATTTTGAGGGCTGTCATTTCCTTAATTTCTCCTCAAAATTTTTATCCTTGAAGTAGAATGCTACTGATTTGTTTGAGTTAAGTTTACATCCAGCCACTTTTCTGAAGTTGTTTATCAGCAGAAGTAGAACCCTGATGGAATTTTTGGGGTCACTAAAATATACAATTACATCATCTAAAATCGTGATATTTTAACTTCTTGCTTTCTAAATTTTTCTGTTTTCCCTCATGTTTTTGTCTAATTTTTGTGGATAAGACTTCCAGTACTATATTGATGGGGTAAGTAGAGATTAGCCAACCTTTTGTAGTTCGTGATTTTTGTGGTATTGCTTCAAGTTTCTCTCCAATAAATTTGATATGGACAACTTTTTTTTTGGTAATATGGCTTTTACTATGCTTAAGTATGGGCATTGAATTCCTAATATTTTCCAAGACATGTAACATGAAGAAATATTGATTTTTTTAAAATTTTTATCAGCATCTACCAATATGATCATTTTCCCTCCCCAGGAGTTTATTTACATAGTTAATTCTTCTATATGCTGACATCCTGTTGAACCATAATTTCTGGAAAATTCTGTCTTTTTTCCATTTCATAGTTTTAGCACCTTTGTGAAAGACAAGTGACAATAGGTGTGTGCATTCATTTTTCGATCTCTAGGCTAGGATATCTGGTGAAATTTTCAATTACCATGGATGGAGAAACAAAGACATTCCCTGACAAAACCAAATGTACACAATATCTTTCCACAAATCCAACCCTACAAATGATAGCAGATGGAAACTTCCAACACAAGGAGGGAAGCTACACTTTAGCAAAAAGTAGGAAATTAATCTATCAACAAACCCAAAAGATGACTGCCACACAATTGTAATAACATTTCTAACAACAAAAATAACAGGAAGAAACAGTCCATTTCATTTAATATTTCTTATCATCAATGCACACAATTCCCCAAATAGAAAGACATAAACTAAGAGATTGAAAACATAAAGAGGATCCAAGATTTTGCAGCATACATGAAATACACCTTAGAGACAAAGACAGAGTATCTCAGGGTAAAACGATGGAGAAAAATTCTAAGCAAATGTTCCCAAGGAACAAGCTGGAGTCGCCTTTCTAATATTAAACAACATTGTCTTTCAACAAATGTTTTCAAATATGATAAGGAAGGGAACCATACTTGTCAAAGAAAAAATAATACTAAGATGAACTTTCAATTCTGAACAACTATGTTTCAAATGCAAGGACACCTAAGTTCATAAAAGAAACATAACTATAGATCAAAGCAAATATTGCACCACACACAATAAATTGTTGGAGACTTCAATTCTGCACTCTCATCAACGGACAATTTATAGAAACTGAAAACTAAACAGATATGGTTAAAATAACAGAAGTTATTTTAATAACTTAAAAAATCCAAACGGATTTAACAGATATTTCGGTAACATTTCATCCTAAATCAGAAGAATATACCTTTTCCTATGCACCTCATTGTAACGTCTCCCAATTTGAACATATACTCATTCACATAACAGGCCTCAATGGATACCAGAATATTGAAGTAATCCTATGCTTCCTATCAGATCACCATGGACAAGGGCTGCTTTTTTATATTTTATTATTTTTTGTATCTGTTTAAATTATCGATGATTTATTTAGGTGGTATTTTTGATACATCATCTTTCTTGATAGTTTGTCACTATGCAATAAAGATTGGGTTAAACCTAGTGGTAGTTCTTCCATTTTTGCCTCTACAATAGCAAGAGTGAGTTCTCCATTCCAATCTTGGTTTATATACTACATTTTGAGTTAACTCTTTGTGCATACATTGCATTTAATGTTTTCCTCTTTGTTTGAATATATATTTGTTATGTCTAACCTTACAAATGTGTAATTTATATTGAAATTTTAATTTCATAATTTCTGACTATAACTTTTGATGTCATTTTGCTTATATTTTTTCTCCATTTTAAATAATTTTTTCTTTGTGAATACTTTTCCCTTTTTATGTATGTTCGTGCCTTTATGATATTTTGTAATTGTTTATCAATGGAAAATGCCATTTATTCACAGCAGCAGCCATATAAGAAGGAAAATACAAGAGTACAGTAGCTATTTCAATAGGATGAATTACTTATTAAAAATAAGAATCTCTGAAACAAAGAATAGTGGTAAATTTCACACTACCCTTCCACAATGATCCCAGCATGCAATAATGCCAGGTAGTGTGCTGTGCTCATGTGGTGGTGGGAAATAATATACGAATAATAAAACCACATACAACAGAAAATATACCGAATCCCTCTCCCCCTACACACAGATACATAATGGTATTACAGGGTGGTCAATACAATTAATTGAAGCAGAAGTAAACAATTATGTTTCTACAAGAAAGTGATGGCAAGAAGAATTTCAAACCATGGTCAACTATATAATTGTGAACATTTGTTCCCAAAATTTTGGGTTGTTCCCCAGGACAATAATAGCTGGACTGAACACACCTTTATCTATAACAAGTTGTGAACCATGGCCCTAATGGGAATGATGAAGACAAAAAACAAAAACAATAACAAAAGGGTATATTAATAGAAGCAAACCATTAACGTAAACTACCACAAACAACTTTACATTCTAACCAGAAAAGGCACCAAAACTAAAGTCACATTAGAGCACACTATGTGAAGACAAATGTGAATGGGCCATGGTCTATCTCTCCTTCATGTTTTTCAAGTACTTTACAGAAACAGGATTCTCAGACTGCTATTCCATGATTTACTAAAGGTTTTTATAGTCCTCATGTATTAAAATACCATTTGAAAGTATTGATAGCTGCTGTCTGGGTTCTTTCCAAATTCACAAACTTTTTGGACTAAAGTTCCAAAATGTAACTAGGCCCAATCCTGAGCTGTAAAACTATGACAAGGAAATAATGACAGATATTTTCAAGGCCCAAGCACTATAGTACTATATTATTGAGTCCAGTGATCCGAATTAATTCAAGTAGCTCAAGAGAGTAGGAAGATACGTCTAAAAAAGTGTTAGAAATGTTTAAAAGAATCAACTCCTTCCTCATGTATGCCAGCATTTAAGGTTCTGCAGTAAGTCCTAAGATGCAGTATTCAAGTAGCAATGGGAAGAAAGAATTCAGGACAAGACAGGGAGATAAACTAGCATGGTGGGTTTATGTAAGAGAAATACTTAGAATTAAAATTTCTTGAAAAATTAAAGTTTTTTTTTATTATTTTCTCATTCCAATCAAAACAGACATCCATGAATAATTCTCCCCTAAGGCTTCCATAAAACAGGTTAAACAAAAATTAACATAAACATTTAAAAGTTTGAAAAAGAATCAAAAGAAAAAAAAACGTGTGTATGTTTCAGAGCAGGATCACAGGGAAATGAGATGAATCTGGTCAGATGAAACATAGAGTGGCAAGCAGGATCTAGAATTAAGAACTGCATGAGTAAGGCAGTGTAGTAGTGAAAGGAACATGTCCAGGCCTGACAGATAAGGCTGGGCACTTTACAGGGGCACAGAATGAGGTAAGAACATATTTCAAATAAAGAAGTACCTTTCCTTTCTTCTCACCTCAAGTATCCCATCCCCGAAAAAAACCCATTTTGATAATAATACAGAAGAGTTATGGTATGTCACTCACTTCCCATTTGCTTTTATTCCTCTCTCCGAATTCAGGAAATATGAACATTTCAAATCTCCAAGAAGAAAAATTCATCGCCAGGTATATGGATATCCTGAGGACAATGTGACAAACTGAAATATGTGAGGGCAGAGAGGTAGAGACTGTCTCATTGCACAGAGCAGAAATTGTGACCGCCCAAGTTAAGAAGGGATAGGGCAAACATAACTGGTAAACTAGTTCTCAAACCATTAAAATTATTTACATTATTCTTAACTAAACTTAGTTCATATCACTTTCCAGCTCAATCTTCATTTTGAATGATGCTGATCTATCCTGCAATGTGTCTGTACCATCTTCTCTTCCTAGTATTGGCTTTCGTCATTGGGATAATAGATGATTGTGGCTGCATAGGTGATGTTTTATTTCTATATATCACTCCCTTTAAGTGCTATATGTGTAGTAACATTTAATGAGTTTCATTTAGAGAAGGTATGAATGATTATTCTAATATATATAGTTTAAACCTCTATTGAGATTATTTAGAAAATATCAGGTATCCATTCTCTGTAAATAATTGCTCCTCTCATACGATAAAGAAACAATAAAATTTTATTTTAGTCAAAATAATTCTCTATAATTTTAATATCTAAAGATACAGAAGAACATTAACATAATGTGGAATATTAGATCAGCTGAACTGCATGTTCATTTATTTAAGAATAACCAGAATAATTGAGATATTTCTGGAACATAATATAGGAACAGAAAACAAACCATTGAATAAATAGTGGCAGAAGAACAGGATCATTTTGATAAATGTAGCTTACCTTCACATCCAATGTTTTATTTTATTTAGTAAAAATTCAATTTAAATACTCTTCTTCAGTGTTTTTCATCCTGTCATTGACTTTATTTTCAAAGCTCTATCCCACGACTAGCATGATTATTAAATTTAAAACCAAGAATTTTGCGCGTGTCAATCACTTTAAGCATTTCCTTATTTGTGGTTTATTCTGTTCCCAATGGCCTTGTTGTGTTGAAGTCAGGAAGAATTTCTGGCTCATTTGATGACAATTTTCTGAAACCATATATCATTCATAGTTGTAAAATGTTGTGCAAATGTTTAATAGTACTGGATATTATGGTTAAAAATCATCTGGATGAGCAATTTTTGCATGAATATCATAACACGCTAAAATACTAAAGCGAAAACATAGAAGAGCTAGAAATTTATTAAATATTTTTAGACTTTTACAGTTTGTAACTTTACAAAATATGAGCAAATCGCTTCTTTCGGTGAAATTCACATTCATGAGCTATTATATTCTAATCAAACTGCTGTGTCAGCTCCCATAAAGTTGGATTAAATGCTAATTGGAATCCAAAATTTTTGCAATAAGTAAATGGGCATATTTTTTGTCCGCATGTTTTAAACAAGCATGTAATGTAAGCATAGGTTTTCTCTTAATGAAATAAGAACTACCATATATAATGTGAAAAAATACATCTATTAAAGTAAGTTTTTTGTTATATAACAGCTATTAATTCATGGTCTGAGTAATGGCTTAAATCACCAAACCTTGGGGCTGGGGATTTAGCTCAGTGGTAGAGCGCTTGCCTAGGAAGCGCAAGGCCCTGGGTTCAGTCCCCAGCTCCGAAAAAAAGAACCAAAAAAAAAATCACTAAACCTTGAACAGTAAATAGGAATTTCTAGTGAGTTAGAGGTTGTCTCAAGCATCTTCAAGTAAATCGATCTAAAATATATTCCTTTAAAATTCTCCTAAATACACTTATCATGAAATATTCCACATCACAGTAAATAACTCCAACATATATTCATTTGCTCAAAACAAGACATTGTCTTTCTTTCTTCTGGGCCTCCCCATAATCAGTCTACTACCAAACACATAAATTTCCAAAATAGCTGTATGATATGAATCTTTTTCTTTATCACTGACATTACTTCCAGAATGACTGGAAAAAAATCCTTCAAATCGTTCTGTGTATCATTTTATAATACATAATATGTGATATCTAAGCTTGAGCTTTATTTGGTCCTCTCTTACATCACTTAGTCTATACAAACTACTTTCACATATATTTTTTTGTATATGCAAGGTCTTTTCTTTTTTTGTCCTTATATTTATAGTAATATTGCCGAAATACAGATCAATTATTTTTCATCTAATTTAACTTGGCTGTCACTTCCTTAGGACAATCTCCATGACCTTATTTCTAAGATATTCTTCAATTATTTGCACCCAATCAACTCCAACACACTGATTTATGGATTCATCTTTCTTTTTTCTTATATCATAATGCACTTTTTATAAGAGAAAGGTCATAATACTTTTATTCATTCCTAATGTATACCACTATTATGGAGCCTGGTACATTAATGGAGACATTATTTATTATATGATACAGAAAGTTGTAAAAATAAACTTTATACTATTCTTCATTTTAAGGAATATGCATTCCATGCATTGCTTAAACCATCATGAAGTTTTTATCTGAGTTCTTCAATATACTACAATTCAATGACCTAGATGACATTGCCCAAATATTTTTATTTGTCAACGATAGTCTATTTCATATTCAACAGTAATGCTTTGTTGACTGAGCAATTATCTCAGCTAGGAATACATTTGATAAGAAAGAAAACGATACCTAATTTTAATTGATAGCACCCATGTAAAAATGTCAGGTGCCAATCATTTGTGGTCCCATGTCTGAAAATACAAACAGATGATCATTCCTAGTGGCTTACTGGTCACTGAGTCAACTTTCATTTGTGAGTTGTTTCAGTGAAAGATTAAAAACCAAGAGGACCCAAAGCTGTGTTTACAGAGCTGAACCTGTATCTCAACTCTCTCTCCCCATATCCCACCAGGAAATGGCTGGACTTCCAGGAGTGCTGACACACTCAAGATCACAGGAGAGACTACCATTTTCAGGGGGAACTGCCTGGAGCCCTCAGAACCCAGGAACAGAGGGGCAGTCTGTTACAGGATACATCTGGTTTCTATCTATTCCTTGTCACTGAACCTGATCCACAGCTCTTGGTACACAAGATCCTTCTGGAGAGAGCTAGTATCCCTGGAGTACTGACACATAGGCTTACAGGAGGATCAAACCATTATCAGAGACAGTAAAACCACCTAACCCCAGAGATAACGAGATGGTGGGAGGGAAGTATAATAGCCTAAGCAATATAAACCAAGGTTACATGACACCATCAGAACCCAGTTCTTACACCAACACAAGGCTAGGATACCCTCAACATAACAGAAGAGAAAAAGAAATGTTTGTACTTTAAATCATTTAACATGATGATGTTAAAGGATTTTAAGAAGGACATAAATAATTCCATCAAAGAAATACTGGAAAACAGATTTAAAGAGATAGAAGACCTTATAGAGGAAGCACAAAAATCCCTTAAAGAATTACAGGAGACCATAAGGAGACAATAGGCAAATGGATGAAACTAGAAAATATCATCCTGATTGAAGTAACACAAACACAAATAAACACACATTGAATGAACTCACTTGTAAGTGGAAATTAGCCCAAGAGCTCAGAATATCCACAATAAAGTCTTATACACTCTGAAGCTTAACAAGAAAGGAAAAAGAGAGACTGCTTCAATCCCAATTAGAGGGGGAAGAAAATTATCATGGGAGGCAGATGGAGGAAGGACCCTGTGTGGGAGAGGGGAGTTAAATGGAAAAAAACCAGGAGAGCAAGATAAGATGTGGGAAGAGACAGGAGAGAAGCACAGAGGACCAGGAGAATGAGTATAGAAAGAATGAACATTGGATCATGGGGTTACCCTCTAGAATGCCCCAGATACTAAGGATGCAACAGGTTCTCTGGACCCAACAGTGATGACATTAGCCAACATCAACAACAAGAGTGAAACTGAACCTGAAGGCACCACCTGCAGTAGATAGACATGACCACAGTGTAAGGATGGGAACACTCACCCATCTCTTATTAAATCAGAGTTATCCCTGTCTAGTTGAAATGCAGGGGTAAATATGGAGCAGAGGCTGTAAGAAAGGCCATCCAGAGATCTGCAGACATCAAAATGGACACTGTTGCTGATGCTGAGTTGTGCTTGCAAACAGGAGTCTGGCATGGCTGTCCTCTGAGAGGCTCTGCCAGCACCTGACTGATACAGATGCAGATATTCACAGCCAACCATTGAAATGAGCCTACAGATCCCAATGGAAGATGTAGGGGAAGGGATGATGGAGCTGAAGGAGAATGTAATTAACAACAATATCAATTAACTAGACCCCTCAGGGCACCCATGGACCTAACCACCAACCATAGATTATACATGGTCTGGTACCCTACATATGTAGCAGAGGACTGCTTCATCTCACATCAGTGGAAGGGGAAGCACTTGGTCCTTTGGATGCTTAATGTCCCAGAGAAGAGTGATTCTATAGGGGAGAGGAAAGAATGAATGGGGCTTGCTGAGTCACCCTCTTAGAGACAAAGAGGAGGAATATGTGGAGGTGGGGTTTATGGAAAAGGGGTAATATTTGAAATATAAACAAATACAAGGGTTAATAATACTACAAATAAAGGAGTGGTATTTTCCAAACATTACTTTACTGTACAGGTTAGCTTCTAACATTTATTGTTGCCTAGATGTATATTTCTTCCTACAGTACCTGATATCTTGTTTATCTGAGGAGTGTAACCTTAGATCTTCCTCTTCATTCAAAGAAGGCATAACACTTAACTCCTTTCTCCAAGCAAAGGTGATTGTACATATGTCTGTAAATGGCAGGAGGCATTTGTATCTAATTGGGGGTCACCAAAGAATTATTTACAAGCAAAGCTCGTAACAAAAACAGTTTGTGTTCAATCAACTTACCAGTATTGAAAGCATCCCAGGTCTTCTGGCCAGGCAACTGCATACATGTGTATTCATCAAGACAAGAGACAGGAGCAGGGTACAGAACTGAACTAGAGTAATCAATGCTTGTGAGCCACCATGTTGGTGCCAGGGTGTGTACTCAGGTCTTCTGCAAGAGCAGTAACGGTTCTCAACTACCAAGCTACCTATCCAGTCACAGACAATCATTGTTTGTACAACCCCTAAACACAGGATCACTTGATGTTTGTAAACACATATACTAGACTTGTGGTTGTGATTGATTTGTGTGAATGTTCTGTCAGTGTGATACAAACGCTCTTGGTTTCAAAATTTTGGTATATCCGTTTTTACTTGGAGGTTCTCTTCATTCTCAGCTTTGGTGTTTACATACATCTTCAAGAGAGGAACCGCCCTGACAGCCTCCCCCCGCCTCCCCCACATTTGCTGCTATTGCTGCCTTTCTTCACTATGTAAAACACCACCTCAGACTCTACTCTTTCATTTTGTTCAGTGTAGTAGACTCTCCAAAACCATAAAATGGAATCCCAGATGCAGAGGGAAAAAGTCTTGCTGTTTGTAACTTTGTTTGCTTTTACTTGCTTTTTCCCACTTCCACTGGTTTGAACTTTTGTCCCATTCACTGGCCGGTACTTAATTCAGCCAGCCTTTTGAGAAGCGATGTGGGTGGAGTGTGATAAAAGGAAAATTACTGGAGAGAACTCACTGGGATTTTGACAATAAATACAAAGTGTTTATTGACGTGATTTTTCAGTTACACAGGACCCTGGACAACACTGACGCGAACTAAAACTTCACCTCTGACAATTTGCTCGAAGGAAAAAAAAAGCCTAAAGACAACATTGATCTAACAAAATAAGCCCTAATTTGTAATGATTGACCCTCTATAAAGAGAAACATTAATTTTTTTAAAAAGACGATTTTGATGTTTTTTTAACAATTTCATATACTTATATAATGAATTTTAGTCATTTCCTTTCTGTATTTCCCTTCCCAATTCCCTTCCCTCATCCCTCTCCCTCATTCTCCCATCCCATCCTTCAGTTCTCTCTTGCTTCCTCCTTCGTCCTCCTTAGTCACTCTCTTGGTCAACCCCTTCTCTCACGCCATTGCCTCTTCAATTGACACCGATATTCTGAATAATTCCCCCTTCCTATTTCATGTCTACTTTCTGTGTGTAATCTCTAAGTTTAATTAATTACATAAGTACAGAGGAATTCGACAGAACATCTTATCAGTGGGTATAGGAATGAAGATGGTAGTGAAGCGGAAATTTGTGGTTTCTTTGGAGACTCAACTGTGTCATGGATGTTGTTCTGGAAACTGTCTTAGGAGAAGATATTTTGCTGAGAAAAAACATATGGTGTTTCTGGAAGCTGCCTGGGGAAAGGGCACATGATGTTTAGAAAGGGTACGAGTATAACCCTGGACATGAGTGGGCAACACCATGGCACTGGCTTGCCTTGCCACTCTTTGCTGATGCTAAATGGAGTTTGATGACACTGGTCTTCATTGACCATGCTGTGCCATTGGTTCACCTTTCCTTTTTCACTGACCATTGTTTGTCATGACATTGTAGAGAGAAAAGCACCAGAGAACTTCTTGTGGTGACTTTGCAGTGGGTTCTTGCTGCCTCCTCGAACCTAGGCCAATTGGATGAGCTCAGCAATATCTTCTGTGTTGAACTGTCCTTGGTGATTTGTGAATGGTCTTTGCAAGTAGATCAACGTACCTCTGCTGATTCATGTCAACTGAACTGATATCCTGATGATGGAGATTGAAATAGCCCTAGAGAACTATTTCTAAGCAGGTCCACATCATCCTTTGTTTGCCCTATTATCCTTTCCTTTCCACTACCTCTGCTGGGTGATGGGCTAGAGGAAGGTTAAAGGGTTTAAGAACTCTTACTAAAATAGGTCTTGAAAAATCTAAACTTGCAGGATAGAATCCCTCCTCCAGTAAATATTGGTTGCCAAGGGAGAGGAGGGTCTTTATGGCCTCTCCCATCTGTAATGAAGTGTTGAGGGGCCCAGTCTTGTGCCCATGACCATAGCCACCATCAGTTTAAGAGTTCAATGACTAGGTCCAATCTAAAAGATATCCTTTTGCTTTCTACTTCCCCTTCTTCTTGTTCTTATATTCCTTCTACACACTCTTTCATGATGTTCTCTGAGCTATGGAGGAGAAGACTTAGTTGTCCTATTTCTACTTGAACAGATCAACAACACTGATTCCCAGCACTTTGTCCAGCTGTACATCTCTGCCCATGGTAGTCAGAGGCTTCTTCTCTGATAAGAGCTGAGTGCAACCCTAATCTATAGCTACAAATATGTATGTTTGGAAGGAAGTTTGACAATGTATTTAGCATTAGGTTCTTTCATAGCGCCAATATCACACTAACCATAGGTTCTTGACCAGTTTACACAACCTGGTGTGTATTCCCTCGTGTGGAATATGCCTTGTATCCAATTGGAAAGCTAGTGCTTACTCCCATGACTGTGATGCCACTAACACATTAGGGGCACATCTTGCCTGACATTTTAGCTTGAATTGTTCACCCCCAAGTGAGGTTGTAGATGATTTTCTCCCCTGGAAGCCTACATAGCACTTTCTTGAACCAGGAAGGCTAGCCATTATAGAGGATGCTTCCACCTCGACTTCAGATTGACCCTTCTGTGACCTGTGACCAAAAGGTTTCAGTATCCTCAGAAATAGGGTCTTACCATCAAGTACTAGAGGGCTACGAAGAACAATGGCAATAACCTGTAAATTTATGAGGGCTTTTGTGATCTCGCTCGTCAGCAACATTCAGAAAGACGTCCCACATCTGGCACTGTGATTTTTGCTTAATTTTGGTTTTCTGTTCCTCTGATAAATACACTCACCAAAGTCAGCTTGGTAAAGGAAATCTTTATTTCATCTTATCTGTTCCAGCCCATCATCAAGGAATACCAAGACACGATTGTGAAACAGAAACTACAGAGACTGCTCACTGACTTGCTTCTAAGCTCACATTCAACTGCCTTTACAGAGTCCAGACCCAAATGCATAGGGCGGTGCTGCCCACAGTAGACCAGGCCCTCCAAATCAGTTAACAGTCAAGGAAATGACACCTAGACATAGTCAAGGCCAATCTGATGAAGTAAGTTCTTCAACCTGGGTTCTTTCTTCCAAGACTAGCCATCACAAGAAATCAATGAAAATTAAAAAAAAAAAGAAAAGAAATCAATAGCTTCAGCATGAGCATGGCGTGTCCATGGAGGGTGCATCCATTTGAACTCAACAGTTGATCCTGTAGATATAGTCTGTAACTCAACGTTTTATAAACTCTCTCACCAAACCCTGTTCTAACCTAATCACCTAAGGTGAGATGGAGTGGAAAGTAAGTTTTAAAAAAATAATTGGAGTAGAAAGAAATGCTTCTTGGGAATAAAGAAAAAAAAAGGAAGCATTTCTGCATCCTAGGTGCTTTCCTCGCATCATCTGTGCAAAGATAATGAAACCGTTACATTCCAGGTAAATAATTTCCAATGTTACAAACCATATAAATAATACTGCTTATCATTGATAAAACACATTGGCACTAATCGTTTTGATGTGTTTTTCTAACTGACTCCTAATGTAAAACTGATGAACTGGAATTGTTTGTCTGCTCATTTATACATGAGGGACCGGAGGTGTAAACATCGAGCCAATTTCACAATAGTCTAAGGTAATAAATGGCAGAGTAAGACAGCCGCACTTTCTCTGGCTTCATATCATGGCCTTGTGAGAAATCCGAGTCAGGTTAACTTGGCAGGGAATTCCAAGGATCAGTACATGGAAGCTGAAAGTTTTCTTGGATGCAAAACTGGGATTGAGGCTCAAGTCAGCCAAGCCCCAGCTCAGGATTCCTGAAACACAATACCAGAATATGTTAGAGAGCGAGGAGACTAAACTAAACATCTGGGAATCCTAAGCAGATTGGAGGGCTGAGGATTCATAAGTATGTTGTGTCTTTATGGGGGTGGAAAGGAACATTTATTTAGATCCCCACCGCCTACTATGTGCTTCTACAGTGGAGGGAATGCCTTAAATCCAAGGATTTTGTTTTGTTACTGTGTGTGTGTGTGTGTGTGTGTGTGTGTGTGTGTGTGTGTGTGTACATACAAGCAGGTGCAGTGTATAATGTAGGGACTAATCCATTTTCTCTTCTACCTTATTCATTGAAGCAGCATTTCTCAGTCAAACCCAGTGTTCACCAATATGATTAGTCTTGACAGCTATCTTGCTCTGGGGATCTGCCCTTTCTCTTCCTTCCTGGACTGGGATTCTGTGTGGGCCACAAAGCCTACACATCATTTACCTGAGACCTGTGAGCCATCTCCTCAACTGCTAAGGTTCAAGTCCCGGTGTTGGACCCATTTCCTTTACTTTTGTTTTCTTATTCTTTTTTTTTTTCTTCGTCTTGGTCATAATATCAGAACCAGGTTAAGGTATGACTGGCTCACTCAACAATCACTCAAATCCCTACACAGAAATGTGTTCTAATAAGGAGGAGGACCCTGCTGACTCTCTGTTCTATAAAGACTTACATTAACAGATGGGATATCCTAGTAGGTGATTGTGGATGCTGTCTTTGATATTGAGGGAGGCTGGCAAATGAGGGGCCACAGCTGAGTCACTTATAATAACAGATACAAAGCTGAGTGTGTTAGTGCATACCTATATTCTCAATACTTGCGAAGATCACAAGTTCAAATCCAGCCTGGGCTACATAGTAAATCCAAAGACAGCCTGGGCTACATAGAAAGTCCAAGGTCAGCTTGGCCTACTTACATGACTCTTCTCCAAACAACAACATGTTTTTTTTTCCTTTTTGTTTTCTGTCTCTCCTATTTCCTCTACACTGATATAAGTGCTGTAGTTTGTGGGTGTGGGGGAGAACTTTCGTCTTGTATGATGGTCCGGAATCTCCCAAGAAGCACGGCAAACCAAACATTGCAGTAAACATGACGATTTTTGCAGAAAAATATGACAAAGTTGAGTGTTGTCTGAAGTAGTGGCTCTAATATGGGATAACGCCTCGAGAGACTGGGCTTGGATCTTGTGTTAGTTTCCTTGTAATAAAAACAATGATGTTCTCAAACAAGTCTGTGTTAGGAATACAATGCTGTGCTTCCATTTCAACATTGCATAATCTAAATATGGCAACCCTGGAAATCTTGTCTGATATTAAACAGATTATAGCAGAGACAAGTAGAGCATAAACACTGTCATTAAAAATGGTTTAAACGATGAATATTTTTTTTAAAAATTTTTGTCTGTGATACCAAGTTCAGTATTCTGCATAAACTCTAAACCACGGCAAATTCTTTTTTTTTTTTTAATCACCAGAGTAGACCTTATATTTTTCTATCTAGGTCTAATTGAGATGACAAAATACCATTCTTTGCTTTAAAAAAGAAAAATAATTGTGTTTTATTGGCTTTTTTTTGTAAATTTCTTATTTTTAGTGTTTTGGAGTTTATTTTAACAATTATTTTTTCATTGAATTAATTATTTTCTTCTTTTCTAAATAAGAATTTTTATTTTCTAAGTAAAAATTTAGGTTGTTGGTCTTTGTTTCTAATCTAAGAATTAGTGTTATAAATAAATTTACCTCTTAGCACCTTCATAGTTATGTCTCACACATTTTGATAGTATTTTTCCTATCTTCTTTTTTCTTACTGTTACATAGTTTCATTATATCTTGACATATGTATTACTTGTGAATGTGTAATTTAATGTTTTTGGACTGGGAGACTCCTGTTGTCTCTCATTGGAGACTTCTATTTTAGTTTTGTTGTATTAGCAGAACACATCCCGAGGGGCTGGAGATACAGCTCAGTGGACAGAGTGCTCACTTGGCTCTCACACACCTCTGGGCTCCACCTACAGTACCTCATAAGCCTGGTGTGGGGGTTCATGCCCATAATCCCATTACCAGGAGGAGAACCAGGAGTTCAAAATCATCCTTGGGTACATAGTGTGTTTGAGGCCACCCTGGGCTACATGAAACCTGTATAAACAAATATGTCCCACAGGACATCCTTTCTTAGGCATTTGCCATACTTTGTTCTGTGGTTTCTGAGCGCTGAAAAGTCCAGGGGTACTTGAAGGAAAAGAACATCCTGGTGATACTAGGAACTGTCAGTCAGGGACATTGGCTGGTGAAGCCATCTAATTCTAGCTGGTTTTCTGCCTGATTCTATTGCTGATGGGCTGATCCGTGTCTGCAGCTTTACTCATAATCACCCTGCTTCCTTTTAGCTGTAGCCATTCTTGCTTCAGGCTGAGACTGTGATGGAGTAATGACACAAAGAATTGGGGTCTCCTTCCAGCCCACTGATTCTCTCAACAATAAGTTCTTTCTCTGTAGAAATAGTTTCTCTGTTGCGTACATTATCAGAAATAAATATAACACTCTTTTCTGTTTTATTTTGACAATGAGTTTCATTATGTAGGTAGGGATGGCCTGAAACTCACGGTATAAACCCGGTAGGCATTGAACTCACAGAGATCAGCTTGTTTCTTAGTGCTGGGATGAAAGGCGGATACCTGGCTCCTCCTTTTTTTAATTTTTTTTAAATTGTCTCTATGGGGTGTGTGTGTTTGTGTGTGTGTGGGTGGGGCGGTGTGTGTTTTGACCAAAGAGTCCATCAGATCCTCTGAACCCTGGTCCTCTGCAAGAGCAACCAGTGTTCCTAAGCAGTGAGCCATCTCCCCAGCCCCTACTGCCTGCTCTAAAGTCCACTTCATTGTTCATCTTGCCCAGACATGTCTTTAATTCCTACTCTTAGTGTTTGTTTTAATTCAGTGAGTTCCTATTCGATTTTCTCTTGTTTCTTCTATTACCTCACCAAGATTATGTGTATACTTTTGTTTTAGAAGTTTCTCATTGATGACGATTGAATCGTGGCTTTAATATCCTTGCTGACAATTCTGACAATGGTTTTTTCTTGGTTCCACCACCAGGGAACTGGTTTTACTCCTCTGCTTTTCATTTGGGGGATGGTCATGGTGTGATGTGATTTCCATTTTGACATCATTTGTCTAAGATGTCAGCATTCCTGACACTGTGGGTACAGTGGCTGTTTATCCTTCATAACCTTTTGGAGGTGTTTTGATTTTTCTGGATATGCCTGATTGAATAAAAGGGATTATACCTCCAGTCCATACCGACAGGCATATTTTAGAGGGGTCAGGAAGAGTGGTTCTCTACCTTCCTAACATAACCTTTTAATACAGCTCCACCAACTGTAAAATTATTTCACTGCTACTTCATAACTATAATTTTGCTATAGTTATGAATTGTAATGTAAATGTCTGATATACAGGATATATGATATATGACTCCTGTTCAAGGGCCATTTGAGCTCCCAAAAGGTCTCAATCCAAGGGTTAAGAACCAGTGATCTGGAGTTAGTGCGATGCCCTTACCGACATAGATGGGTTGCCCAGTGTTGCCGGGGAGAAGTCTCCATCTCTGGAAGGCAAAGGATCTTCCACGATCAGGCTTTTTCCTGGGTCCCTCTGGAATAGTGGACACACTCTTGATGGTTACTGCTGGATCAACTGACTCCAGGCAGTTTTCTTTTACATCCTCGAAGATGAGGATTCTAAAAAGGGTTCTGCTAGCCAAAAGCAGTTGCTGAAACTATCCCTATCAATCTTTCCCCTTCCCTAATGGCTCCCTGTCCCCACAAGGCCAACAGTAGATGTCTGATGCCTCCCAAGCTGCACCTTTCCAATCTACACTCTTTCTCTGTACTGTTTCTTTCACAAAGAGCACACACGTTAACCCTGAACCCATCTTGTCTTCGGTCAGCACTACCAACCTAGTGCTCTCTGCAAGCTTCGAATTCCAATATGACCCAGCTGCTCACAGTTCTGAGGCACGTTCACGCTTGTATGGTTAAACAGAATGGCATCGATTGGCTAGTCTATAATGATGCAGATTCTGTATGATTCTGATTCAGAAGCCTGTAAATCCAAGATGAAGTGACCATCGGTAGAGGAAGGAGTTCTTGTGGGATGTTGTAACCACAGAAGGGATCCAATGTGCTAGGAAGACAAGAGAGGGAGCCAAACTCTCTTTTATAATTTAACCTTTTTCCACAATAGCATCATTAATGGATCCTTATTTGTAGGTTGCATTCCTTTTGACCTAATCCATTCTTCACAACTACATTCCCACTGGGGATTAGTCTTCAGTAAATTACTTTTGGGCGATCACATTCAAACCAGAGATGACGGTGAATATTTGGATATTTATAGTGGGGGTGGGCATTATTATTCCCACGTTGTGTACCCTTTAGATCTCTAACTACCTCCTTCCATATGGTATCCTCACTGAATGATGTGAATTCCGGGTGATTAATGAGGTACAGACACCAAAGCTCATTTACTTATCCTGACACCAGTATCAAGCTCGAAACAGCAAGAGCCACCTGTGGGAAGGAAAATATGAATAAACTTTATGGAATCTCTTAACTATAAACCCCCAATTTAATCAAAACATTGCTTTAGAATCAGTTCTCTTATATTGATGTGCTTTAAATGTACAAGTCAGTGGGCTTGCTTGTGAATCCTTGTACAGATTTATACTGTACATTACCCAACTTCTTCCTCACAACTCACCTCCATTTCCAACTGCACACACACACACACACACACACACACACACACACACACACACACTGCTGCTGCTGCTCCACTTCCTCTTCCTAAATGCCCCATTCACTTAATAATCCTTATTAAAATCTTAATTTGGCAATCGTCTGTTTGAGTCTGGCTTGTTTCACTTAACACATTGTATTTTACAATTCCATCCATTTTTTCTAAGAACAAAACCTTTTGCTCTTACACATAGAAGAAAATAACATCAATGTATATCACATTTTTAAGCCATTCATCCAGTGATCAACAGCTAAGGTTATTCCAATGGCTTGTCTATTGCACACAGTGTGGCAATCAGAATGGATATGCAGGGGTCCTGGTTAGTTTTTATTGCCAGTTTGACTCAACCTAGTAAGAAGGATCCTCAGCTGAAGAATTTCCTCCATCAGATTGGCCTTTGGCCACATCTGTAAGGAATTTTTTTTGATGGTTATGGAAGGGTCTAGCCCATTATGGGTAGTGTCATCCCCTATGAAGGTGGCCCTGGGTTGTATGAGAAGAAGAGAAAGCTGAGTAGGTTATGGATAGCAATCCAGTACTCAGCATTTCCAAGTTGTCTCTGCTTCCTTTCCTGCCACCAGAGTCCTGCCTTAGTACCTGCCCCAACTTCACTCAGTAACACACTGGTACCTAGAATGCTAGAGTGAGACAACCTGTTTCCTCTTCAAGTTGATGGCTATGATGAGATTATTCTTCTTGTTGCCTACTTGTTCTTCACTTTTTTGAAAGTTGTCTCTGTTTATTGCTCTTAGAAAAATGATATTACATGTTTTCTCATGGTCTCTCTGTCCTTCTCTGTGTCTGACTCTGTCTCTGTCTCTCTATCTCTCTGCATTTGTGTGTTTGAGTGTCTATATGTGTGTGTTTGTGTTTGTATGCATGTGTGTGTGTTTCTGTGTGTATGTATATATGTGTATGTGTGTTTGTGTGTTTGTGTTTGTGTCCTTTCCATGCTTAAAAAAAATCTCCAAGGCTGTGAATCTTAGCAGGTGCCTTGAGAAGGAAGATGAAGGGGAGAAAAAAGGGATAATCATGTCACTTGAGTTAACCCCACATTGAGGTCAGCCACATAGTGGACCAACCGTCACATAATGGCAGAGGAGTCATAAGAGCAGAGAGAGAGAGTAAAACTCAAAGTGTGTAGGAAAATGTGCTTAAAACTAAGATAGAAGGGAGAAAAAGAAGACGGTACACTTAGAAAAGTGGACAGATTTTAAAAAGCTGCCATAAGTTGTTAAGCTCTAAGTACATTTAAAAAAATTATAATGTTAAAGTGGAAGGGAATAATTGGGAAGAGGGAAGGGATGGTGAGAGTGTAGTGGGGACAGGGGAGGGTTCTGAAAAGAATCCTTTTGAAGATCTGAAGAACTATGTGACACAATTAAAGTGCCCTGTAATTTACAGGTAAATTCCAGACTTACCTGCATCAGTATTCTGTCTACCCATATTTCAAAAATAAAATTACCTCATTTATTTCATCCTGTTTTGCTGCATTTGATGTAATAAATTCCTTGTAACCAGAAGTGCTGGTAAATTTTAAAGACATTTAAAATATGACTGGTCGTTATCGGGTTTGTCATCACTTTATCCCGGCTTTGAAAGCAGGTCCAGTAGTTAATATTTCCTCGCTCTTTGCAAAGAATCCATAATTCATTATTGCCATTGACTTCAATACAAGGTATTTAATCCTGTCAAATTCCAACTTTGTTTGAATAAAAATGGCCCTCCTCTAATTGTGGGTTTTGATAAAGCTAATTTTGGTGTGCTATCCAGTGGGCTGCCTCGGAGAGAGAGGCTAGCAATATTAATGATACGGAGAATGTCTTAAAGATCACCAAAGGAAAGATAGGAGCTGGGAAAATAACCACCAAGGATGTTGGTGACTCAGAAATCAAAGACTTTTTCAGAAAAAACAATGCATGAAAAGAGATACTTGGGCAGATTGTGACTCGAGTCATCAGAATATTTGGGTGGGGGTTTTATTTTGGGTCTCCAGGAGGCTACATGAGAAGCTAAAACCTAGATGCTGGAAGTTTCTAAGCGCAACTAGGGAAGGAAGTGGCCTGAGAGGCTTCTATGACATAAGCAGAGCCAGGATGATGTCACAGAGAACTGGGCAGAGGTTGCGCATCTCTTCCACTTGGGGGCGCTATACTCCCTTGAAGGTGGGTTCGCAATCTTCGCAGCGGTGTGTGAAAGCCAGTTCAGCTCCTGAACCCCACAATTATTCAACAGGCTTTTGTTGACTGACCGGTTTCAGAAGACAGAATCTGGACGACTAGGACATTTTATTTCAGTAACTACATTTATGAAGATAACTCATAATCTGTAGCCCTGAAAGCTACAAGTTTTCCCTCGTTCAGCGAGTAACTGTATGTTCTAATGTCTTCCACATTTAAGAACTAGGCGGATGATATAGGCTAGTCAGTCTCCGGAATTTATTATCCTTTGCTAACAATATCTAATTCATAATTCGACTAAAATGTCAAAGCTCCTCTCTGTGCCTGTGCATTATGGAGATAATATTTCTTTTGTTGTAGTTGTTGTTGTTGTTGTTGTTGTTGTTGTTGTTGTTTTTGTTGTTGTTCAGAGATGAGGACGGAACCCAAATCCTTGGGCTTGCTAGGCAACTGCTCTACCACTGAGCTAAATCCTAACACCAGGAGATATTATTTCTAAATGGCTGTAGTTGCCTAGACAAAAGACTCTTTTTGCGGTCGAAGATGCAACAGCTTCGTGGAATAAACCTGGGTCTGGGACTGGTGTGCTGTGTCTCTGGTCAGAGACTTGTGGATGTTGCCCCATGGCTCATAGTTAGAGGGTAGAAGAGGGGTGTGGCCACCCTTCTGGCTCCTTTGCTATCCTTTCTCTGTTCTGCTTGCTTAATGTCGGGGACAGGGATATTTAATCCGACACTGACCTAGCCATTCAAGGAGAGGTTCCTCAGCAGAGGCAAAGTGCCACGGGCTGAAGAAATGTGTCTGAATATGTTATTCTGAACTGTAGATAACCATTTGTTCATTTACCTTTGAACTTTATATTTTGATTTTTGAGACAGGGTTTTTCTGTGGATAGTTTGGCTATCCTGAAACTAACTCTGTAGACCAGGCTGGCCTTGATCTCACAGAGGTCTGCCTCCCTCTGCCTCTTGAGTGGTGGAATTAAAGGTGTGCTCCACCATTGCCCTGCCCTCCTATGAACTTCTGATTACGACAGATTTAGATCCAGATGCTCAAACCTGTTTACCATCCCCTTCCTCACCTGCTCCAAAGTTCCCTTAGACAAGAGCCTTCGTCCATTACCCTCCCCCACCCCACCCCCATTGTTCTTGCAGGCACTCATATAACAGTGGCAACAGCATTGTGTCTGGTTTAAGCAGGGGAGCTCTTCAAACCCAGGCCATGGGCAAGAATGAAGCCTGAAAACAGAACGATAGCAACAAGACCGCGGACCAGGAGTGCCGTGGCCTACCACACTAGGTCTACAGCAATGAAGAAGAGGATATCTCTGAGGAGGATGAGCACACCATCCTTCCAGAAGCAGAGGAGGAGGAATCCTTCTCCCCAGGCCCTGGGGAACATTGTGGGCTGCAGAATTTCTCACAGATGGAAGGAAGATGATGATCCCATCACCCAATGGAAGGCCATCATTCTAGATCAACTGCCAACAAATCCCTCTCTCTATCTGGTCAAGTATGATGGAATTGACTGTGTCTACGCACTTGAACTTCAAAGCGATGAGAGGATTTTAAACCTTAAGGTCTTGCCTCACAAAGTAGTTTTTCCTCAAGTGAAAGACGCCCATCTCGCAAGTGCCATGGTTGGCCGAACTGTGGAGCATAAATTTGAGGGCAAACATGGCTCTAAGGACATCTGGAGGGGGGTGGTCCTAGCCCAGGTGCCGATCATGAAGGACTGGTTTTACATCACCTATGAGAAAGATCCAGTCCTATACATATACCAGCTCCTGGGTGATTACACAGAAGGTAACCTCTGTATCTTTCCAGAGACTCCTCCAGCAGAGGTGAAGTCAGAAGTTGACAGCGACATATTAACAGGTCAATGTGTGCAGTACAGCAGAAGCGACGGGTCCAAAAAGATCGGCAAAGTCATTTACCAAGTTCTAGCCAAGCCTTCCGTGTACTTCATCAAGTTTGATGGCGACGTCCACATCTATGTCTATAATCTGGTGGAAAAGATCCGTTAAGGTGAAAGTCACAAAGTGTGGGGGACATAGATGGGTAATTTATAGGATTGGAAGGAAAATGTTTGTTTATTTGTGTCTCAGATACCCAAGGGCATTTGACAACCCCAGTATCTTTTCCAGTGGAATTTGTTTTTGCTCTAAAAATTAAAATGTGCAATGTGACATGTTGTGTGTGAACACTTTGGTGGCAGAGATGGGTTTTGATGGATGGAACATCGAGAGGAAGCTGGAAAAATCAAGGCTGTGAACACTAAGTCTAATGTAGCATAGGCTAAAACAAACAGGACTGAGCTGGTCTGTTCTTTAGGGAGAGAAAAGAACTGTAGATGAGGCTTAGAGGAGCAGGGATGACATGGGAAAAAAAAGATGGATGTTTAGGAAGCAGTGGAGAGGGGCCAGAAATAGATAGGCTCTCTGAGGAGAAGTCTGAGGGAGAAACAGACAGTTGGGGAAAGAGTGGCATGTAACAAGGAGGTGGTCTTGGAACTCAAGGGGAAACCCAATAAACTGATCCAAGCAGACTCAGAATCAGAGAAGATCAGGTTTTGTTTCACTAACGAAACCTAATGAAACCTGTTTCTCATCTGTAGATGTATTATTTTTAATTATGTGGGTGGGGGCAGGGCATGAATAGAGGAGACCACAGAGACAAGAATAGTCAGGTCCCCTGGAGCTGGAATTAAAGGTGATTGGGAGCCATTGGACATGAGCTCAAAGAACCAAATCCATGTCCTCTTTCAAAGCAGATGAGCTCTTGATCCATTGATCTCTCCAGGCCCCTAAAGTCATCTTTTTAAATAAATCCAACCTTCACATGTAGAGAAGAAACCAGGATGAGGGTAAGAAAGATTAAATTGATGGTGATGTGGAAGAAAGACTAAAGAACACATGAGGGAGTAGAGGACACTGAGGGACAAAGGAATTCCAAATGGAGTTCTCAAAAAGTGAAGCAGGAGACCCAGGAAGAACAGAAAGGGTATAGAATGAGTTGAACTTGGTCCACATCCATATTGGTCTCTTTGGTTCCTTAAAGAACAGCCTAGCCATCCCTACAGAGGGAGGATGTAAGGTGGAGGCTTCCACGGGGGACATTTTGACGAGGATATCTCAAGAGTAGTGAATGCCAAACTATGTTTGTATCTATCGATTCCTGAAAGTATAATAAAGCCCATTATTTTGTATGATCAGCAAAAATTAATTTAAAAGGGAAGATGAGGATGCCGTGAGCTTCTGTCAGGTGTTACCTGGATCCTGTGTTTAGCTTCCCTGAGCACTGTTTGCCTCTGTTGCATCCTATAATATTTTTTGAGGTCTCTGCTCAATGCCCCTAGATGACCACAAAAAGCTCCTGCACTGGCTTGTCTTGCCTGACTCTCCTTCGACTGGATGGCTTCCTACACACCTGTGGGCCCTGTTACCATATCTAGCCCCAGGAAGTTCCTGTCTTTTACTCTCATGTACGCTTATCCTCAGAAAACTCTTGACGGTGCATCCAATGCAGAGGTGCTAAGCTCTTTCCTATGCCATTTGCCGTGACTTTAAAATGCTTTTCAGTTAATGACCATGTAGCTCTCTCCTCCTGAGAAGCCGCTGTGAACTCCATGGGGTCTCCCTGAGCCACATCTATTCTCCAAGAATGTATTTGGAGGCAACCTTATCAGGAAAACATTCATTGCTGTTACTTCTCTCAAGAATAAGATTCTCACTGCAGGACTTGAAAATATTTTCTATTGTTGATCAATTCTGCTATTTGGTGGTTATTATACTGGCTGGTTGTCTGACGATTTCATTGCTGCAAAAAGACATCATGACCAAGGCAACTTATAAGGGACAACATTTTATTAGGGCTGGCTTACAGGTTCAGAATTCCAGTCTTTTTTCATCAAGGCAGGAAGCATGGAAGCGTCTATGCAGATATGATGTTGGAGAAGAAGCATATCACCCCACAGTAATATTCTTCCTCCAACAAGGCCACACCTACTCCCACAAGGCTACACCTTGTACTTGTGCCAAACTTTCCATGGGACAATCACATTCTGACCACCACCTTGATTTTATGCCAAAATGACACAAGCTAGATTCATCAGAGAAGAGGGTGTCTCAATTGAGAAAATGCCTACATAAGATCCAGCTGTAGGGCATTTTCTTAGTGTTTGGTTGGGTAGGGTTAAGCCCACTGTGAGCGGCACCATTCCTAGGCTGGTGGGCCTGGGTTCTATAAGAAAGCAAGCTAAGCAAGACATGAGAAGTAAGAGAGTAAGCAGTGCCACTCCCTAACCTCTGCCTCAGTTCCTGCCTCCAGGATCCTGTCCTGTTTTAGTTCCTTTCCCAACTTTCTTTGGTGATTAGCAGCAATGTAAAAGTGTATGCTGAATAAAACTTTTCCTCCCTTGCTCTTTGGTCATGGTGTATCCTTACAACAATAGAAACCCTAAAAAAGACAGTTTCTTATAGAAACAGTGTGTCTAGTAGAGCCACAGATGCTTACCTCATAACCACAAATAGAAACATATAGACACTTTGTTTTAATTTAAAGGTATGACTTGCTTATGTACTGACCTGTGAAGTTCAAGTTTGCTTCCTTCTCTCTGTGATGAATGCCATGTTCAAAAATAACTTGTCGAGGAAAGGGTTATTTGCCCTACAGGTTACAGACCATCACTGAGGGAAACCAGAACAGGAGCTTGAAGCGGTATAAAGGACCACTGCTTGTTGGCTTGCTCCATGTCTCAGTCATTGTTCTGTTGCTGTGAAGAGACACCATGTTCAAGGCAACTACTATAAATGAAAGCATGTATTTGGAGGCTAGCTTACAGTTTCAGAAGCCTGGTCCATCATCATGGCAGGGAGCATAACAATGGAGCAAGAGAGAGCTACTGCTCTGTAAAGAGAGAGAGAGAGAGAGAGAGAGAGAGAGAGAGAGAGAGAGAGAGAGAGAGAGAGTGAGCGGGAGAGAGAGAGAGAGAGGGAGAGAGAGCGGGAGAGAGAGAGAGAGAGAGAGAGAGAGAGAGAGAGAGAGAGAGAGAGAAACTCTGGCAAAGTATGGGGCTCTTGAAACTCAAACCCCACCCTTATTGACACACCCACTTCCTCCATTGAGGCAACACCTCTTAATCTTTCTAATTCTTGAAAATACTGTCACTCCCTGTTAACTAAATATACAAATATATGTCTGTGGGAGCCTTTCTTATTCAAACCACCACACTCCACATGGCTTGCTCCCTTACTATTTCTTACAGCCTAAAATGCTATTATTTTTATATGTAACTACTCATGAATTTGCCCACAATAGTGGGCCCTCCCACAATAATCATTAAACAAGAAAACGTTCCATAGACTTACCCAAAGTATAATGGAATGGAGGCAGTTCTTGAATTGTTCTCTCTTGACTCCATATGGTCAAGTTGGGAAAAAAAAAGAGCAAGAGACCCAGCACCATAATGTTTCTCTTACTCCATGTTACAAATTCACCACCAGCCACTCCCTTCTTTCAGTGTATAGACCCACTTCCGTGTATGGCAGAGCTGAAGAGGAACTACTGTCACCAACATGAATACTCGAGGATATGTAACAAGAAATTTATACGTTCTACAGCTTCCAACACCAAGCAAAAGCATTTTAGTGTGTGTTACACTTACTGGGAGACTGTCAGTCACTGGCCATTTAATGGGTCACAGTACACCAGAGAACCAAAAAGTCACAACATACATATTTCTCAGCAGGAGACATAGCCCTTTCTCAAAACCCATGAATCTATCTGCAGGCTTAGATTTTTTCCAAACCTACATTATTTAGGGTTCTTAAACACTGCAACCACCCTTCTAGCCCACCAACTAGAAGTAGCAGAGAGAGAACGTTGATAGGAAAGGGAGAGAGTTGTGGACCTATTTAGAAGTAATACTTTGGGGCAACTCCAATCTTCATTGTGCAGTACGATCCAATAGCAAATGCAAAACAGGAATCAGTACCACTTCCCTGATCTGGCAGAGACCACAAGGCTCTACCAAACAAACAAGAAGCAGCAGAAGCAGTCAGAAGCAGCCCGAATATCACAGGTTCTTTTGTGCATTTCTCATTATGGAACGAAGACCAGCAAAGGCCATCGAAGCCTTGCAAGGTGTAGAAAAAATATACTCACCCTCTCTGTGTGATTATATTTATGTTCTCCATCAACATCCTGTCCCCTTTCAAGTGTGTGCTCCAGCAAAATATCACATGCCTTCTCATGTGTCTGCTTCAGCAAAACATCCTCTCCTAACATAGCTTCGAGAAAGCATCCTGTGACACAAGAGAGTTTCCAAAGAAACCAAAATTTTTCTACTTCATCTAGCCTTATCTCACACTCGGCCATGACATCACAAAACATATAATGGCAGTCTTGCAAGGGTCCTAGGCCCCAGCTCCATCAGTTGCTAGAGTTTCTGAAATTGTACTCGGTGGAACTCAACCCCTTTCGTGAGCACAACCTTTAGTTATCCCCGTAAAATTTGTGCTCTCTCCATCTTTGCTCTCAGTCAATAGCTGTCCAACTTCCAGCCAAATCAGCTGTGACCAGGAAAAAAGAGAGCCAATGAATTTGACTTGATTTTTTTCCCTGAGAGAATGGAGTGTTCTCCCTGCGTGGTTACACTGGTGTCTGAGTCATCTGTAATAAAACCCACTACTATTAAGAGCAAAGTCATAGGAACAATGACAAATAGCAAATCACACCACAAGCATCACAGTTGACCAAGTCTTTTCTGCAGCTTTATTGAAGTATAAATTACATACTTAAAAAATCAATTTATTTTAAGTGTGTAATTTAGTGATTTTAATGCAAAATTTATAGCTTCCTTCCTTTAGCTTTTCCTTTTTTTAATACTCATATCCCACTAGTTCATACAATATCGAAGTCTATTAAAAAACACAGAAGTGAAGTCAGGAGAAGGACCAGAGCAGGAAGCAGCAAGGTCCTTGATTTGCTAAGACAACAGATACACTGGCAGAATCTTCTGGAAAAACCACTTGGGAAACATTAGGTCTTCTCTTAGTGTGCAGCCTCCAGACAAATGGTTTGAAGGATTAAGTTATGGGTCCTCCTAAATAAAATCCGGACCTAACCTGGTATGGTCAGCATCACTTTTGGCCACTTTCATGTTAATCACATTCATCACTCTTACAAGTTGCCTAGCAACTCACATAGTAAACAGACTTATTTTGGTTCATTGTTTCACAGGTTTCAGTCCATGGTCACATGACTATGAAAGGGGTACGATAGAGGTCAACTGCTAACCTCACTGGCATCCAAGATGCACCAGCACAGGAGGAGACCAAGGACAAAAAACACCCTCCAAGACATGTCCCAAATGACCAAGTCCCTTAATTTCCTATCTCCTAGTTTCCTAACACCTTCATACACATCCAACAACAGATGAAATCATTGATTACAGCCCACAAGGTCCAACTTTTCATAGTCCCAACTTTGAACAATGTACAGGGACAATGTATATCTTAAACCCTTAGGGTAGGGCCAGAAGGTTGTGTCAGAGT